>NW_020714409.1:0-3226 GCF_002925995.2 Terrapene triunguis | reverse complement strand
TAGTTATATGTTTTATCTCACATAATTAGATTATGATTTTTTTATACGTTGGGTTTTTTTTTGTTGCAATAACAATAGTTTTGTGTGCAAAGGTTTGAATAAAAATATTAAGAGTAAAACATTTTTCTTTGTGGTACCACACTATTTCAATATTCTAATTAGGGTTTAGCCACCATGGGTGTGTTCCTATGAAACAACAATGGTGGTTCAATCTCTGCAAGAGTCAGTCATAAATACAGGTGTGTGTGTGTATATATATATATAAAGTTTGTCAGGCAGTGTGGCCAGTTGTTTGGCAGAACCTAGATAGAAATTCATTGAGCAAACCATCGTAATATTAATGTAGAATTAATAGCTATATTATAGTTTCTATGTTTTATTATATGACAATACATAGGTTACCTGTAGGGCCCTACCAAATTCACAGGCCATAATGGTCAATTTCATAGAATCGTAGAAGATTAGGGTTGGAAGAGACCTCAGGAGGTCATCTAGTCCAACCCCCTGCTCAAAGCAGGACCAACCACAACCAAATCATCCCAGCCAGGGCTTTGTCAAGCCGGACTATAAAAACCTCTAAGGATGGAGATTCCACCACCTCCTGAGGTAACCCATTCCAGTGCTTCACCGCCCTCCTAGTGAAATAGGTTTTCCTAATATCCAACCTAGACCTCTCCTACTGCAACTTGAGACCATTGCTCCTTGTTCTGTCATCTGCCACCACTGAGAACAGCCTAGCTCCAGCCTCTTTGGAACCCCCCTTTAGGTAGTTGAAGGCTGCTATCAACCCCCCCTCACTCTTCTCTTCTGCAGACTAAATAACCCCAGTTCCCTCAGCCTCTCCTCGTAAGTCATGTGCCCCAGCCCCCTAATCATTTTTGTTGCCCTCTGCTGGACTCTCCAATTTGTCCACATCCCTTCAGTGGAGGGGGGGACCAAAACTGAACGCAATATCCCAGATGTGGCCTCAACAGTGCCAAATAGAGGGGAATAATCACTTCCCTCGATCTGCTGGCAATGCTCCTACTAATACAGCCGAATATGCCGTTGGCCTTC
Source organism: Terrapene triunguis (assembly GCF_002925995.2). Lineage (NCBI taxonomy): Eukaryota > Metazoa > Chordata > Testudines > Emydidae > Terrapene > Terrapene triunguis. The sequence goes on along the minus strand of NW_020714409.1, from coordinate 2,170 downwards.
TTGGCAACAAGGGCATACTGCTGACTCATATGTAGCTTCTCATCCACTGTAATCCCCAGGTCCTTTTCTGCAGAACTGCCGCTTAGCCAGTCAGTCCCTAGTCTGTAGCAGTGCATGGGATTCTTCCTTCCTAAGTGCAGGACTCTGCACTTGTCCTTGTTGAACCTCATCAGATTTCTTTTGGCCCAATCCTCCAATTTGTCTAGGTCACTCTGGACCCTATCCCTACCCTCCAGCGTATCCACCTCTCCCCCCAGTTTAGTGTCATCTGCAAACTTGCTGAGGGTGCAATTATTCCCATCATCCAGATCATTAATAAAGATGTTGAACAAAACCAGACCCAGGACTGACCCCTAGGGCACTCCTCTTGATACCAGCTGCCAACTAGACATTGAGCCGTTGATCTCTATCCGTTGAGCCTGACAATCTAGCCAGCTTTCTATCCACTTTATAGTCCATTCATCCAATCCATACTTCTTTAACTTTCTGGCAAGAATACTGTGGGAGACCTTATCAAAAGCTTTGCTAAAGTCAAGATATATCACATCCACCACTTTCCCCATATCCAGAGCCAGTTATCTCATCATAGAAGGCAGTCAAGTTGGTTAGGCATGACTTGCTCTTGGTGAATCCATGTTGACTGTTCCTATCACCTTCCTCTCCTCCAAATGCTTCAAAATGGATTCCTTGAGGACCTGCTCCATGATTTTTCCGGGGACTGAAGCGAGGCTGACCGGTGTGTAGTTCCCCGGGTTCTCTTTCTTCCCTTTTTAAAATATGGGCACTATATTTGCCTTTTTCCAATCGTCCCTGACGTCCCCCGATTGCCACGAATTTTCAAAGATTATGGCCAATGGCTCTGCAATCACATCAGCCAATTCCCTCTGCATTAGATCTGGACCCATGGACTTGTGCATGTCCAGATTTTCTAAATAGTCCTTAACCTGGTCTTTCACCACTGAGGGCTGCTCACCTCCTCCCCATACTGCACTGCCCAGTGCAGCAGTCTGGGAGATGACCTTGTCTGTGAAGACAGAGGCAAAAAAAGCACTGTGTACTTCAGCTTTTTCCACATCATCTGTCACTAGGTTGCCTCCCCCATTCAGTAAGGGTCCCACACTTTCCCTGACCTTCTTGTTGCTAACATACCTGTAGAAATCCTTCTTGTTACCTTTCACATCCCTGGCTAGCTGCAACTCCAATTGTGCGTTGCATGCTCAAGCAATATTTTTATACTCCTCCCTAGTCATCTGTCCAAATTCCCACTTCTTGTAAGCTTCCTTTTTGAGTTTAAGCTCACCAAAGATTTCACTGTTATGCCAAGCTGGTCGCCTGCCATAATTGCTATTCTTTCTGCGCATCAGGATGGTTTGTTCCTGCGCCCTCAATAAGACTTCTTTAAAATACAGCCAGCTCTAGTTGAAGGCTGCTATCAAATCCCCCCTGACTCTTCTCTTCTGCAGACTAAATAAGCCCAGTGCCCTCCGCTGCTCCTCGTAAGTCATGTGCCCCAGCCCCCTAATCATTTTTTTTGCCCTCCGCTGGACTCTCTTCAATTTGTCTCCAATTTCACAGTCATAGGATTTGAAAATTTCACAATTTCAGATGTTTAAATTTCACAGTGTTGTAACCGTGGGGGTCCTGATCCAAAGAGGATTGGGGGGGCGCAAATCTGTTGTAGGGGGGTCATTGAATTGCCATCCTCACTTCTGTGCTGCCTTCAGATGTGGACAGAGTGGGGACCAGGGGGTGCAGAGCTATCTGCAGCTGGGAGAGATACCGAAGAGCAAGCCTGCAGGGAAAGAGCAAGTCCTGTCCTGCCCCAGTGCTGCCCGGAGTAGCAGCTAGGAGCCCCCTTTGGTGGGACACTCCTAGAAGCACTGAGAAGATCTGATCCAACTCCACAAGCCTCCTCCAGCTGCAGGAACCTCTGGGGCTCCTGCATAGTCCCAGAGTGTCCTGCAGCAGGAGCAGGGCTGCCCAGAGGATTCAGGGGGCCTGGAGCAAAGCAGGGGAGCTGCGGCACTTGTACTCACCCGGCGGCAGTCCGGGTCTTCGGCGATGGGGGGCCCTTCAGTCGCTCCGCGTCTTCGGCAGTACTGAAGGGCCACCGCCGCAATGCTGCCGAAGACCCAGACCGCCGCCGGGCCAGGGCTCGCGGGGCCCCTGC
>NW_020714408.1:0-1542 GCF_002925995.2 Terrapene triunguis | reverse complement strand
TAGTTATATGTTTTATCTCACATAATTAGATTATGATTTTTTTATACATTGGGTTTTTTTTGTTGCAAGAACAATAGTTTTGTGTGCAAAGGTTTGAATAAAAATATTAATAGTAAAACATTTTTGTTTGTGGTACCACACGATTTCAATATTCTAATTAGGGTTTAGCCACCATGGGTGTGTTCCTATGAAACAACAATGATGGTTCAATCTCCGCAAGAGTCAGTCATAAATACAGGGGTGTGTGTGTGTATATATATATATATATAAAGTCTGTCAGGCAGTGTGGCCAGTTGTTTGGCAGAACCTAGATAGAAATTCATTGAGCAAACCATCGTAATATTAATTAATAGCTATATCATAGCTTCTATGTTTTATTATATGACAATACATAGGTTACCTGTAGGGCCCTACCAAATTCACAGGCCATAATGGTCAATTTCATAGAATCGTAGCAGATTAGGGTTGGAAGAGACCTCAGGAGGTCATCTAGTCCAACCCCCTGCTCAAAGCAGGACCAACCCCAACCAAATCATCCCAGCCAGGGCTTTGTCAAGCCGGACCGTAAAAACCTCTAAGGATGGAGATTCCACCACCTCCTGAGGTAACCCATTCCAGTGCTTCACCGCCCTCCTAGTGAAATAGTTTTTCCTAATATCCAACCTAGACATCTCCTACTGCAACTTGAGACCATTGCTCCTTGTTCTGTCATCTGCCACCACTGAAAACAGCCTAGCTCCATCCTCTTTGGAACCCCCCTTCAGGTAGTTGAAAGCAGCTATCAACCCCCCCTCACTCTTCTCTTCTGCAGACTAAACAATCCCAGTTCCCTCAGCCTCTCCTCGTAAGTCATGTGCCCCAGCCCCCTAATCATTTTTTTTGCCCTCCGCTGAACTCTCTCCAATTTGTCTCCAATTTCACAGCCATAGGATTTGAAAATTTCACAATTTCAGATGTTTAAATTTCACGGTGTTGTAACCGTGGGGGTCCTGACCCAAAGAGGATTCGGGGGGGGGGGCGCAAATCTGTTGTAGGGGGGGTCATTGAATTGCCATCCTCACTTCTGTGCTGCCTTCAGAGGTGGACAGAGTGGGGACCAGGGGGTACAGAGCTATCTGCAGCTGGGAGAGATACCGAAGAGCAAGCCTGCAGGGAAAGAGCAAGTCCTGTCCTGCCCCGCCCCAGTGCTGCCCGGAGTAGCAGCTAGGAGCCCCCTTTGCTGGGACACTCCTAGAAGCACTGAGAAGATCTGATCCAACTCCACAAGCCTCCTCCAGCTGCAGGAACCTCTGGGGCCCCTGCATAGTCCCAGAGTGTCCTGCAGCAGGAGCAGGGCTGCCCAGAGGATTCCAGGGGGCCTGGAGCAAAGCAGGGGAGCTGCGGCGCTTGTACTCACCCGGCGGCGGTCTGGGTCTTCGGCGGTGGGGGGCCCTTCAGTTGCTCCGCATCTTCGGCAGTACTGAAGGGCCCCCACCACAATGCCGCTGAAGACCCGGACCGCCGCCGGGCCAGGGCTCGCGGGGCCCCTGCCGCCGAAGACCC
>NW_020714407.1:0-4256 GCF_002925995.2 Terrapene triunguis | reverse complement strand
GCCGAAGACCCAGACCGCCGCCGGGCCAGGGCTCGCGGGGCCCCTGCAGGGCCCGGGGCAAATTGCCCCACTTGCCCCCCCCGGGTGGTCCTGAGCAGAAGGAGGAACCTGGAGGTGGGTCTGGTCTCCCCCCATCCAGAGCGGCTGTGCAGGGGATGGACAAGTCCTGTCCCTCCCTAGCCCAGCCGGAGCTAGGAGCCCCCTTTTCTGGGGTGCTCTTAGGAACAAGAGGACATCGGATTTCATGGGGAAGCACTTATTTTATGGTCCACGTTGTGTTTTTTACGGCCGTGAAATTGGTAGGGCCCTAGTTATCTGTGTTATGAATTGCTTGGTTATAATAAAAATAAATGGAAATATTAAAAAAAATCAGGTTCCAGCTAAAGTAACATGGTGTTGGGGTAATCATCAAGATTATCACCCCAACAAAGGGGTGTATATATTTCTTCAGCTCATTATGCTGGGATGAAATCTTGTTAACTATTTTATTCTGTATTTTGGTATTTTGCTTTTAAGGGTTCACGGCTCAGATTGTCTGCCCCTCAAGTATGTAAAAGCATTTCATGGTTTTATTACAAGGAAATAGGTCAGTGTAAAGGTACCATGAACCCTTTAAACTCAGTTATTTGCCAAATGAAATCTAAGGGGCATGATGGAAACAGGCTCTCATAGACACCTCAGGTTTTCAGGGATAGTGAAAGTAATTGAGTCATCAAATTAAAAGCTGGTAAATGCCCATAACACCAAGTCCCACAATGTTGTGCCAGGAAAGGGACATGTTTTTACAGGTATTCAGCAATGATACAAGATCCTCAGAGGCGACCCAAGCCAGAACTGGCTCACAGCCCCATGTAGCTGACAGCATTGTTCCTCCTCTGCAATAGCCTGCCAGTTGGTTCAGTGAGACAACTGGCTGACTAAATGCAGACTGATGAGTCCAGTTTTTTATTACCATGTAAAGAAAGATGAAGAAAATAGACTGTTGTGTAAAACCTCCAAAATGGTGAACTCTACTTTTGTAATAACTGTGGCAATGGCAGCAGCCCGCTGGAAGAACACCCTTTGGGGCACTGGTGTCATCTTCGGAGCAGTAGGGAGTTGTCCCCAGATGACAGTCTTTGGGGAAGACTAATAATTGATATATAATCTATAGATCGGGCTACAGGGCTCAGATACAAATACCAAATCAGCATCCACATAGAGCATAATGTTGTGCTGTTTGGCTCACTCTAATACCATGAGTATGTTGATTTGCTCAGATGGCAATGGCTAAAGGTTCTAGAGCTGACTCAAACAGAAGAGGAGAAAGGGAGCAGCCCTGCCTCATACCATTCTGTAATGGAAATGGGGCAGAGATACTTGGTAATTACCATGGAAGTTGAGGTAGAGTATAAAAGCTTAATTCAGGCAATAATTGGCTAACGAATCCAAATTTTGCTAATACGTGAAAAATATAGTCCCCGGCTATGCAGTCAAAGAAATGACAGCTAAGGATTCTTTAGAATCTCTCAAAGCAGCAATAGTATCAGTTGACACAAATGATCTGAGGTATGTCTGTTAAGAAGGAAGCCTACCTGATTTATGTGTATAATGTGGGAGAGAACTTTGTCCAATTGCATAACAAGAGCTTTAGCCAAAATCTTAGCATCACATTGATTAAAGAAATTGGCCTATATTTACTACATAGTCCACAGTCTTTCCCAGGTTTAGGAATAACTGAAATTACAGATCCTATTAGAGTTGGTGGGAGAGTTTGCGCATTTTTGGCCTCATTGAACATATTCAATCATCAAAGTGTTAAAGTGTTTGAGAACTTTTTGTAAAATTCAACAGGGAACCCATCTGCACCAGGAGTCTTTCCAACCTTCATTTCTTTTATAGCCTAAGTCAGTTTCATGGTTTCCAGAAGGCCATCTCCCCGACAGAAGTTGGTGTAATAAAAGATATTACCTCATCCACCTTGCCTCTTTCGGACCAACACAGTTACAACACTGCATACAACATCGAGAACAATTGATCACCATCTTCTTTATAACAACCATTTACATATTAAGACTGCTATCATGTCCCCCCTCAATCTTCTCTTCTCTAGTCTAAATGTACATAATTCTTCCAACCCTCCCTCATAGGACATGTTTCCTGCTGAGTCAGAGATCTATGGCAGAGATAATCCACTAAAAAAGTTATCTCCAGCATCTTTAGTGATTCCTTCTTCAGTTAAATATAGTTTTGAATTTTAAGAAGTTGAATTTTTTTATTAATATTTGACTGTGTTGTATAGAATTTATTGTTACTATCTCGAATAGCAGCAATCTTATTTCTCTTAGCCTTTTGCCTATATGTATATATGCCAGCAGCTTGCTAGCTTTCTTGACAGATTCCCAATAATTTTGCTTCAAACAGAATAAAGCAAACTCAGCCTTTTGGGACAGAAGGTTGTTGATTTCATATCTTAGATTGAGGAGGGCTCTGAGTTTCTCTGGGGAGGGGGCAGAAGCCTAGTCTAAATCCAAGATCTTAATTTCCTTTGCAAGGGTATCAATTCTATGTTCTCTCAATTTCTCTTGCAAGGTAGCATAAGAGATTATATGGCCTCTGATGAAGGCTTTAAAGTCTTCCCAAAGGGTGGTAACTGATGAAGCAGTGTGGGCATTTGTTTTTTGTTTAATTCTAACTCCTGCTGGACAGAGTTAACAAATGCTGTATCAAACAGCAAAGAGGTATTTAATCTGCATATTTTAGTTGGGGGTGCATACCGCGAAGGCCAAAAAGATTTATGTAGAGGAGCATGGTAAGATGAAACAATAGAAACAATGCCATACTCAGAGATATAATTTATCGAGTCTTGTGACATTATGAAATAGTCCAATCTTGAATAAGGTAAATGAGATGCAGGGGGGAAAACAAACAAACAGACAAACAAACAAACAACACCTAGTCTCTGGTCTAGGATTTACCAAGCTCCACACATGTTGTAAGTTTAAATCAGTACCTGAAGTACCTGATGAGTATTAGTGTTTCAATGCAGAGATGGAGAAGATTTATCAAGGATTGGATCTAGAATTTCATAAAATCTCCCAATATAATAATAGAATGACGGCCCATGTCATTTATACTCATAAAAATATAAAAATTTGGGAACATTCTGATTTTAGATTGGCAAAGATGGTTACAGAATTGCCAATTTCAGCCTTAAGGACAGCAAATCTGCCCTCATTGTCCGACCTTGTGGTCAAAATATTAATATGTAACTTTTTATGTATTAGTATAGCAACACCCCTCACTTTAGAATTAAAACTACTAGAAACTGCCTGCCCAATCTCTATTCAGTTTGTAAACTTCAGGTTCTATCAGATGTGTCCCCTGGATTATAGCAATGTCAGCACTGTCTTTCTGGAGCATTGAGTATATATATTTTTTCTTTTAACAGGGTTAATAAAACCCTTTATATTCCAGGAGGCACATTTAATTATTAGTGCCATCATTCTTAATATATACTGGTTAAAACATAAAGTCATTTTGTGAATAAATGAGAAAATGGAAATTTTCCTGAGCAGCATAGTTGTTGCATATCTAAGCAGCAACAGTCATATAATCCTGGTACATATTCTACAGGAGTGGGAAGGAAATTCCCAGTATGGGAGGGTAACAGGAGTGGGGCAGGAAAAGGAATTAAACAAGTGAAAAAATAAAACAGAAAAGACAGTGGAGAGAGAAAATACACATTAATACTATACAATCAAACAAGAAGAATCTGTTTAAACAGTCCAACACCCCCAAACTTGACGCTCAAGAGGTGGGGGGTGTCCTGATCAGGCGAAACACAGCCGCTGGAGCCCCCAACATACAACTATAATAATGATCTATTACCAATAGAACCGTGTCACATTTGTTCACAAGGAGTCCCTTCAACACACCGGTGTGTGTCTCCTGTCCAGAAGTGTGTGAGCCATTTAAACACACTAGTGCAACCAGTGACAGCAGCCGGTGAGCCTGGTGCCCGCCTCAGTGGACGGGGCTGGGGGCAGTACAGCCATGCTGGAGAAGCTGCCCAGGCTGGGCACTGGCTCCTGTGAGTGGTTGCCAGACATGCTGCTGCTTTTGCCACTGCGGTTCCTGGTAGAGCCCTGCAGCTCCATGGATATCCTCTTTATATCCATGGATATCCGCATCCTCAGATACAAATTTTGTAGCCACACAGGACTCTACTGATAATAACCCTTTAACCCTTCAATCACAATGAGAGAGAAAGAGAA
>NW_020714406.1:0-4274 GCF_002925995.2 Terrapene triunguis | reverse complement strand
GCCGAAGACCCAGACCGCCGCCGGGCCAGGGCTCGCGGGGCCCCTGCGGGGCCCGGGGCAAATTGCCCCACTTGCCCCCCCCCGGGTGGTCCTGAGCAGAAGGAGGAACCCGGAGGTGGGTCTGGTCTCCCCCCATCCAGAGCGGCAGTGCAGGGGATGGACAAGTCCTGTCCCTCCCTAGCCCAGCCGGAGCTAGGAGCCCCCTTTTCTGGGGTGCTCTTAGGAACAAGAGGACATCGGATTTCATGGGGAAGCACTTATTTTATGGTCCACATTGTGTTTTTTACAGCCGTGAAATTGGTAGGGCCCAAGTTATCTGTGTTATGAATTGTTTGGTTATAATAAAAATAAATGGAAATATTTAAAAAAATCAGGTTCCAGCTACAGTAACATGGTGTTGGGGTAATCATCAAGATTATCACCCCAGCAAAGGGGTGTATATATTTCTTCGGCTCATTATGCTGGGATGAAATCTTGTTAACTATTTTATTCTGTATTTTGGTATTTTGCTTTTAAGGGTTCACGGCTCAGATTGTCTGCCCCTCAAGTATGTAAAAGCATTTCGTGGTTTTATTACAAGGAAATAGGTCAGTGTGAAGGTACCATGAACCCTTTAAACTAAGTTATTTACCAAATGAAATCTAAGGGGCATGATGGAAACAGGCTCTCATAGACACCTCAGGTTTTCAGGGATAGTGAAAGTAATTGAGTCATAAAATTAAAAGCTGGTAAATGCCTATAACACCAAGTCCCACAATGTTGTACCAGGAAAGGGACATGTTTTTACAGGTATTCAGCAATGATACAAGATCCTCAGAGGCGACCCAAGCCAGAACTGGCTCACAGCCCCATGTAGCTGACAGCATTGTTCCTCCTCTGCAATAGCCTGACAGTTGGTTCAGTGAGACAACTGGCTGACTAAATGCAGACTGATGAGTCCAGTTTTTTATTACCATGTAAAGAAAGATGAAGAAAATAGACTGTTGTGTAAAACCTCCAAAATGGTGAACTCTACTTTTGTAATAACTGTGGCAATGGCAGCAGCCCGCTGGAAGAACACCCTTTGGGGCACTGGTGTCATCTTCGGAGCAGTAGGGAGTTGTCCCCAGATGACAGTCTTTGGGGAAGACTAATCATTGATATATAATCTATAGATCAGGCTACAGGGCTCAGATACAAATACCAAATCATCATCCACATAGAGCATAATGTTGTGCTGTTTGGCTCACTCTAATACCATGAGTATGTTGATTTGCTCAGATGGCAATGGCTAAAGGTTCTAGAGCTGACTCAAACAGAAGAGGAGAAAGGGGGCAGCCCTGCCTCATACCATTCTGTAATGGAAATGGGGCAGAGATACCTGGTAATTACCATGGAAGTTGAGGTAGAGTATAAAAGCTTAATTCAGGCAATAATTGGCTAACGAATCCAAATTTTGCTAATACGTGAAAAACGTAGTCCCCGGCTATGCAGTCAAAGGCCTTTTTGCCATCTAAAGAAATGACAGATAAGGATTCTTTAGAATCTCTCAAAGCAGCAATAGTATCAGTTGACACAAATGATCTGAGGTATGTCTGTTAAGAAGGAAGCCTACCTGATTTATGTGTATAATGTGGGAGAGAACTTTGTCCAATTGCATAACAAGAGCTTTAGCCAAAATCTTAGCATCACATTGATTAAAGAAATTGGCCTATAATTACTCCATAGTCCACAGTCTGTCCCAGGTTCAGGAATAACTGAAATTACAGATCCTATTAGAGTTGGTGGGAGAGTTTGCTCATTTTTGGCCTCATTGAACATATTCAATCATCAAAGTGTTAAAGTTTTTGAGAACTTTTTGTAAAATTCAACAGGGAACCCATCTGCACCAGGAGTCTTTCCAACCTTCATTTCTTTTATAGCCTAAGTCAGTTTCATGGTTTCCAGAAGGCCATCTCCCCAACAGAAGTTGGTGTAATAAAAGATATTACCTCATCCACCTTGCCTCTTTCGGACCAACACAGTTACAACACTGCATACAACATCGAGAACAATTGATCACCATCTTCTTTATAACAACCATTTACATATTAAGACTGCTATCATGTCCCCCCTCAATCTTCTCTTCTCTAGTCTAAATGTACACAATTCTTCCAACCCTCCCTCATAGGACATGTTTCCTGCTGAGTCAGAGATCTATGGCAGAGATAATCCACTAAAAAAGTTATCTCCAACATCTTTAGTGATTCCTTCTTCAGTTAAATATAGTTTTGAATTTTAAGAAGTTGAATTTTTTTATTAATATTTGACTGTGTTGTATAGAATTTATTGCTACTATCACGAATAGCAGCAATCTTATTTATCTTAGCCTTTTGCCTATATGTATATATGCCAGCAGCTTGCTAGCTTTCTTGACAGATTCCCAATAATTTTGCTTCAAACAGAATAAAGCAAACTCAGCCTTTTGGGACAGAAGGTTGTTGATTTCATATCTTAGATTGAGAAGGGGTCTGAGTTTCTCTGGGGAGGGGGCAGAAGCCTAGTCTAAATCCAAGATCTTAATTTCCTTTGCAAGGGTATCAATTCTATGTTCTCTCAATTTCTCTTGCAAGGTAGCATAAGAGATTATATGGCCTCTGATGAAGGCTTTAAAGTCTTCCCAAAGGGTGGTAACTGATGAAGCAGTGTGGGCATTTGTTTTTTTGTTTAATTCTAATTCCTGCCGGACAGAGTTAACAAATGCTGTATCAAACAGCAAAGAGGTATTTAATCTGCACAGTTTAGTTGGGGGTGCATACCGTGAAGGCCAAAAAGATGTATGTGGAGGAGCATGGTAAGATGCAACAATAGAAACAATGCCATACTCAGAGATATAATTTATCAAGTCTTGTGACATTATGAAATAGTCCAATCTTGAATAAGGTAAATGAGATGCAGGGGGGGAAACAAACAAACAAACAAACAAACAACACCTAGTCTCTGGTCTAGGATTTACCAAGCTCCACACATGTTGTAAGTTTAAATCAGTACCTGAAGTACCTGATGAGTATTAGTGTTTCAATGCAGAGATGGAGAAGATTTATCAAGGATTGGATCTAGAATTTCATAAAATCTCCCAATATAATAATAGAATGACGGCCCATGTCATTTATACTCATAAAAATATAAAAATTTGGGATCATTCTGATTTTAGATTGGCAAAGATGGTTACAGAATTGCCAATTTCAGCCTTAAGGACAGCAAATCTGCCCTCATTGTCAGACCTTGTGGTCAAAATATTAATATGCAACTTTTTATGTATTAGTATAGCAACACCCCTCACTTTAGAATTAAAACTACTAGAAACTCCCTGCCCAATCTCTATTCAGTTTGTAAACTTCAGGTTCTATCAGATGTGTCCCCTGGATTATAGCAATGTCAGCACTGTCTTTCTTGAGCATTGAGTATATATATTTTTTTCTTTTAACAGGGTTAATAAAACCCTTTATATTCCAGGAGGCACATTTAATTATTAGTGCCATCATTCTTAATATATACTGGATAAAACATAAAGTCATTTTGTGAATAAATGAGAAAATGGAAATTTTCCTGAGCAGCATAGTTGTTGCATATCTAAGCAGCAACAGTCATATAATCCTGGTACATATTCTACAGGAGTGGGAAGGAGATTCCCAGTATGGGAGGGTAACAGGAGTGGGGCAGAAAAAGGAATTAAACAAGTGAAAAAATAAAACAGAAAAGACAGTGGAGAGAGAAAATACACATTAATACTATACAATCAAACAAGAAGAATCTGTTTAAATGGTCCAACACCCCCAAACTTGACGCTCAAGAGGTGGGGGGTGTCCTGATCAGGCGAAACACAGCCGCTGGAGCCCCCAACATACAACTATAATAATGATCTATTACCAATAGAACCGTGTCACATTTGTTCACAAGGAGTCCCTTCAACACACCGGTGTGTGTCTCCTGTCCAGAAGTGTGTGAGCTATTTAAACACACTAGTGCAACCAGTGACAGCAGCCAGTGAGCCTGGTGCCCGCCTCAGTGGACGGGGCTGGGGGCAGTACAGCCACGCTGGAGAAGCTGCCCAGGCTGGGCACTGGCTCCTGTGAGTGGTTGCCAGACATGCTGCTGCTTTTGCCACTGTGGTTCCTGGTAGAGCCCTGCAGCTCCATGGATATCCTCTTTATATCCATGGATATCCACATCCTCAGATACAAATTTTGTATCCACACAGGACTCTATTGATAATAACCCTTTAACCCTTCAATCACAATGAGAGAGAAAGAGAA
>NW_020714405.1:0-1312 GCF_002925995.2 Terrapene triunguis | reverse complement strand
TTGTCAAAGTCTGGGGCCCTTAGCACAGGGTCAGACATGAGTGTTGCTTTAAGCTGGTTAAAGGCCTTCTGACACTCATCAGTCCACTGAACTACATTTGGCTGTTTCTTTTTGGTTAGGTCTGTCAGCTGGGCGGCGATTTGGCTGTAGCGTGGTACAAATCGCCTATAATATCCGGCCAAGCCTAAGAAGGATTGACCTGTTTCTTTGACTTTGGGACTGGCCACTTTTTGATAGCATCCACTTTGGCCTGTAGGGGGTTGATAGTTCCTTGACCCACCTGGTGTCCAAGGTAAGTCATTCTGTTTAGGCCTATTTGAAACTTTTTAGCCTTAACAGTTAGTCCTGCCTGCCTGATGCGCTTTTTCCAGGTGCTGCAGGTGTTCTGCCCATGAATTAGAAATAATGGCCACATCATCGAGGTAGGCAACTGCAGATTCTCCCAATCCTGCTGGAGACCATCTACAAGTCTTTGTAAGGTGGCGGGTGCATTTCGCAGCCCAAAAGGAAGCACATTAAATTCATACACCCCTGCCTGGGTGAGGAAGGCTAACCTTTCCTTGGCGGGTTCATCTAGTGGTACTTGCCAGTACCCCTTGGTTAAGTCTAAGGTAGAGAAGAATTGGGCATGTTCCAATTTCTCCAATAGCTCATCTGTGCGTGGCATTGGATAGTTGTCGGGACGAGTTACAGCATTTAGCTTACAATAGTCCACGCAAAAGCGTATTTCCTCATCTGGTTTGAGAACTAGAACCACTGGAGATGCCCATGCACTCTTAGAGGGGCGGATTATACCCATCTGTAGCATGTCCTGGATCTCCCATTTTATAGCAGTTTGGGCATGAGGTGACTGCCGGTAGGGTGGGGTTCTAATTGGGTGAGCATTACCTGTGTCAATGGAGTGGTATGCCCGTTCGGTCCATCCTGGGGTGGCTGAGAACATTGGCACAAAGCTAGTGCACAGCTCCCTGATCTGCTGTCGCTGCAGATGTCTAAGGGTCGTGGAGAGGTTCACTTCTTCCACGCCACCATCACTTTTTCCTTCATAGTAGACACCTTCAGGCCACTCAGAATCATCTGTTCCCTGAGCTGTAAACTGGGAAACCTTTAATTCTTTGGAATAAAAGGGCTTAACAGAATTAACATGGTATACCTTAGGCTTTATGTTGGAGGTGGGGGATGCTACGAGATAGTTAACAGCTCCTAGGGGCTCCTGGACCGTGAATGGTCCTTCCCACGACGCTTCCATTTTATGGGCCTGGAGTGCCTTTAAGACCATGACTTGGTCTCCTACTTTGAAGGACCGTTCTCT
>NW_020714404.1:0-3218 GCF_002925995.2 Terrapene triunguis | reverse complement strand
TGAGCCTCTTGGGTAGGGTTATCTGCTGCTTCCGCCAGTTCAGGCTCACTGGTGCCCTCTGGTGTTGGAGTTGCAGACGGGTTTGCAAGCGCTGGACTCAGTGCTGGCAATGGTTCTGGTGCTGGGTTCGTTGCCAGTTCTGGTTCTGGGACTGGCTTTGGCTGGGTCTCTGGGATTGGATCCACTACGGCTGTTGCAGTCGTTGGCAGGGGATCCAGTTCCACCACCTCTGTCTGGGTCTCTGGTAACACAGACGGGGCCCTGGTGGACGGCTCAGGAACAGGGATGGGTGTGAAAGCTTGCTTAGCCTGGCTGCGGGTGACCATTCCCACCCTCTTGGCTAGCTTCACACGGTTGGCCAAGTCTTCCCCCAGTAGCATGGGGATGGGATAATTGTCATAGACTGCAAAAGTCCACATTCCTGACCAGCCTTTGTACATGACAGGCAACTTGGCTGTAGGCAAGGTTAAAGAGTGTGACATGAAGGGTTGAATTGTTACCGGAGCCTCTGGGTTGATGAGTTTGGGGTCCACTAGGGATTGGTGGATAGTCAACACTTGTGCCCCAGTGTCCCTCTACACAATAACTTTCTTTCCGCCCACTCTCAAGGTTTCCCTTCACTCCGAGGGTATTTGAGAGGCATCTGGGCCTGGGGATCTTTGGTGTGATTGTGGTGTAATGAACTGTAATCGGTTGGGGTTCTTGGGGCAGAGGGACTTTATATGTCCCAGTTCATTACATTTAAAACATCGCCCTGCTAAGGTATCACCGGGGCAAGGTTGGTTGGTGAAGACTGGTGTGGTGGGGTGAGAAGGCATTTGGGGTTTCCCTTGGGATGTGGGTGGGGCCTTGGGTTGTCCCCGGTGGTAAGGTTTTGTTTCGGCTTGCCCCTTCTGGTATTCTCTCCAACTGCTACTAGTTTTTCTCTTTTCTGCCACCTCCACCCATTTGGCTCCAAACTCCCCTGCCTCGGTTACAGTTTTGGGTTTCCCATCTAGGATGTACCTTTCTATTTCCTCAGGAACACCCTCTAAGAACTCCTCCATTTTCACTAGGAAAGACAGATCTTCCAGAGATTTAACACTTGCTCCTGATATCCAGGCATCACAATTTTTTTCAGTGTGGTAGGCATGTCGGGTAAATGAGACGTCTGGTTTCCACCTTAGGGCTCTGAACCGCCGACGGGCATGCTCGGGTGTTAGCCCCATTCTGATTCTGGCCTTGTTTTTAAAAAGTTCATAACTGTTCATGTGTTCCTTAGGCATTTCAGCCGCCACTTCTGCTAAGGGTCCACTGAGCTGCGGCCTCAGCTCTACCATGTACTGGTCTGTAGAGATGCTGTACCCAAGGCACGCCCCTTCAAAATTTTCTAAGAAGGCCTCAATATCATCGCCTGCCTTGTAGGTGGGGAATTTTCTGGAATGTGAAGCGGTACCTGGACAGGGGTTGCAAGGGTTGGCTGGTATATTCTGCCTAGCCCTTGTTAATTCCAGTTCATGCTTCCTCTCTTTTCCTCTCTCCTCCATCTCTTTTTCTTTCTGCTCCATAGCTCTCTCAACAGCTTCTTTCTCAAGTTTTTTTAATTCGAGCAGTCTCTGATGTTTCTTTTCATTTTCTTCTGCTTCTAGTCTGGCCAGTACTAGTTTGTTAGCTGCTTCACTGGTAGTCATTTTCCGGCTTTCTTGTGCTGGGCCACACCCCTCTGCAGTTCACTGAAACTGGGATGCACTCTGCTCAGCGCTTCTTAGTTAACAGAGACTATCTAACTAGCTATCCCCGAGAGGTAGAAAAAAAAATTCAGCTTGTAAATTCCTTTTGCCAGCTGCTTGCTCACTGCTTGAACACTTCCTTAACAAAAACCCTTGCTAAAAAAAACTTAACACCTCTGCCTTCAGGCAAGGAGAGATCAGATATGCATCTACCTTCAGCTCTGCTTTCTAAGCAGCTAGAAAGGAGAAAAAAAATCTTACTGGCTTTTGGTTTAAAATGATCCCACCGCTCTGCCACCATGTCAAGGTTCCTTCCCCACTCTGAACTTTAGGGTACAGATGTAGGGACCTGCATGAAAACCTCTAAGCTTCTCTACCAGATTAGATCTGCTTTTGCTGCCACCACTCCCAATGTGCTAACTCCCTTCCCTGGGTAGCCTTGAGAGACTCCTCCACCAATTCCCTGGTGAACACTGATCCAAAACCCCTTGGGTCTTAAAACAAGGAGGATTTAATCATTCCCCCCCCCCCCTTTCCTTTCCCCCGACCAATTCCTGGTGAGTCCAGATCAATCTCCTTGGATCTTAAAACAAGAAAGAATCAATCAGGTTCTTAAAAAGAAGGCTTTTAATTAAAGAAAGAAAGGTAAAAATCATCTCTGTAAAATCAAGGTGGAAAATAACTTTACAGGGTAATCAAACTTAAAGAGCCCAGAGGAACCACCTCTAGCATTAGGTTCAAAGTTACAGCAAACAGAGGTAAACACCCTAGCAAAAGGTACATTTACAAGTTGAGAAAACAAAGATAAAACTAACACGCCCTGCCTGGCTGTTACTTACAAGTTTGAAATATGAGAGACTTGTTCAGAAAGATTTAGAGAGCCTGGATTGATGTCTGGTCGCTCTTAGTCCCAAGAGCGAACAACCCCCAAAACAAAGAGCACAAACAAAAGCCTTCCCCCCCAACCAAGATTTGAAAGTATCTTGTCCCCTTATTGGTCCTTTGGGTTAGGTGTCAGCCAGGTTATCTGAGCTTCTTAACCCTTTACAGGTAAATGGATTTTTGTGTCTCTGGCCAGGAGGGATTATAGTATGGAACACAGGAGGGTTGTTACCCTTCCCTTTTAGTTATGACATGCCCCCCAAATCACAGATATTGTTGAACAGCCGGTGTGATTTCCACACTGGCTGTGATTTCTTCCTGGAGCTCTCGAAGAAAACAGAGTTAATAAGACACATGCACCTTTAGACATACTACTGATTATATAAAAACTAATAATATGTCCCACATTCCAAGAACAATTTTTAACCAGTTGATTCTGGGAAACTTTCACAGGAGAGTGCATCAGCCACTCTGTTAGAAGCTCCTGAAATGTGTTGTATTTCAAAATCAAAATCTTGGAGAGCTAAACCGAAGAAGCTTTTTTGTTATTCCCCTTGGCGGTATGAAGCCACTGTAGCGTAGCATGGTCTGTTTGTAGTTGGAAACGCCGTCCCCAAACATATGGGC
>NW_020714403.1:0-1205 GCF_002925995.2 Terrapene triunguis | reverse complement strand
GTTGGCAGGGGATCCGGTTCCACCACCTGTGTTTGGGTCTCCGGTAACACAGACGGGGCTCTGGTGGACGGCTCAGGAACAGGGATGGGGGTGAAAGCTTGCTTAGCCTGGCTGCGGGTGACTATTCCCACCCTCTTGGCTAGCTTCACATGGTTGGCCAAGTCTTCCCCCAGCAGCATGGGGATGGGATAATTGTCATAGACTGCAAAAGTCCACATTCCTGCCCAGCCCTTGTACTGGACATGCAACTGGGCTGTAGGCAAGGTTACAGACTGTGACACGAAGGGTTGAATTGTCACTGTAGCCTCCGGGTTGATGAGTTTGGGGTCCACTAGGGATTGGTGGATAGTTGACACTTGTGCCCCAGTATCCCTCCAAGCGATAACCTTCTTTCCGCCCACTCTCAAGGTTTCCCTTCGCTCCGAGGGTATGAGAGAGGCATCTGGGTCTGGGGATCTTTGGTGTGACTGGGGTGTAATGAACTGTAATCGGTTGGGGTTCTTGGGGCAGTGAGCCTTTATATGCCCCAGTTCATTACATTTAAAACATCGCCCTGCTAAGGTATCACTGGGGCGATGTTGGTTGGTGGAGACTGGTGGGGTGGGGTGAGAAGGCGTCTGGGGTTTCCCTTGGGATGTGGGTGGGGCCTTGGGTTGTCCCCGGTGATAAGGTTTTGTTTCGGCTTGCCCCTTCTGATATTCGCTCCAACTGCTACTAGCTTTTTTCTTTTCTGTCACCTCCACCCATTTGGCTCCAATCTCCCCCGCCTCGGTTACAGTTTTGGGCTTCCCATCTAGGATGTACCTTTCTATTTCCTCAGGAACACCCTCTAAAAACTGCTCCATTTGCAATAGGAAGGGCAACTCTTCCGTAGATTTAACATTTGCTCCTGATATCCAGGCATCCCAATTTTTTCCAATGTGGTAGGCATGTCGGGTAAATGACACATCAGGTTTCCACCTTAGGGCTCTGAACCGCCGACGGGCATGCTCAGGTGTTAGCCCCATTCTGATTCTGGCCTTGTTTTTAAAAAGTTCATAACTGTTCATGTGTTCCTTAGGCATTTCAGCCGCCACCTCTGCTAAGGGTCCACTGAGCTGCGGTCTCAGCTCTACCATGTACTGGGGTAGAGGGATGCTGTATCCAAGGCAGGCCCTTTCAAAATTTTCTAAGAAGGCCTCAGTATCATCGCCTGCCTTGTAGGT
>NW_020714402.1:0-1322 GCF_002925995.2 Terrapene triunguis | reverse complement strand
TTGTCAAAGTCTGGGGCCCTTAGCACAGGGTCAGACATGAGTGTTGCCTTAAGCTGGTTAAAGGCCTTTTGACACTCATCAGTCCACTGAACTGCATTTGGCTGTTTCTTTCTGGTTAGGTCTGTCAGCGGGGCGGCGATTTGGCTGTAGTGTGGTACAAATCGCCTATAATATCCGGCCAAGCCTAAGAAGGATTGGACCTGTTTCTTGGACTTTGGAACCGGCCACTTTTGGATAGCATCCACTTTGGCCTGTAGGGGATTTATAGTTTCTTGACCCACCTGGTGCCCCAGGTACGTTACTTTGTTTTGGCCTATTTGACACTTTTTAGCCTTAACAGTTAGTCCTGCCTGTCGGATGCGCTCGAAGACTTTTCCCAGGTGCTCCAGGTGTTCTGTCCATGAATCAGAAAAAATGGCCACATCATCGAGGTAGGCAACTGCAGATTCTCCCAATCCCGCTAGGAGACCATCTACAAGTCTTTGGAAGGTGGCGGGTGCATTTCGCAACCCGAAAGGGAGTACATTGAATTCGTACACCCCTGCCTGGGTGACGAAGGCTGACCTTTCCTTAGCGGGTTCATCTAGTGGTACTTGCCAGTACCCTTTGGTTAAGTCTAAAGTAGAGATGAATTGGGCATGTCCCAATTTTTCCAATAGCTCATCTGTGCGTGGCATTGGATAGTTGTCAGGACGAGTTACAGCATTTAGCTTACGGTAGTCCACGCAAAAGCGTATTTCCCCATCTGGTTTGGGAACTAGAACCACTGGAGATGCCCATGCACTGGTAGAGGGGCGGATTATACCCATCTGTAGCATGTCCTGGATCTCCCTTTGTATAGCCGCTTGGGCATGAGGTGACTCCCGGTAGGGTGGGGTTCTAATTGGGTGAGCATTACCTGTGTCAATGGAGTGGTATGCCCGTTCGGTCCGTCCTGGAGTGGCTGAGAAAATCGATGCAAAGCTTGTGCACAGCTCCTTGATCTGCTGTCGCTGCAGACGTCCCAGGGTCGTGGAGAGGTTCACCTCTTCCACGCCACCATTCCTTTTTCCTTCGTAGTAGACACCTGCCGGCCACTCCGCGTCATCTGTTTCCTGGGCTGTAAACTGGCAAACGTTTAATTCTCTGGAATAAAAGGGCTTAAGAGAATTAACATGGTATACCTTAGGCTTTATGTTGGAGGTGGGGGAGGCTATGAGATAGTTAACAGCTCCTAGGCGCTCCTGGACCGTGAATGGTCCTTCCCACGACGCTTCCATTTTATGGGCCTGGAGCGCCTTTAAGACCATGACTTGGTCTCCTACTTTGAAGGACCGTTCTCT
>NW_020714401.1:0-1105 GCF_002925995.2 Terrapene triunguis | reverse complement strand
GCCTTTAAGACCATGACTTGGTCTCCTACTTTGAAGGACCGTTCTCTGGAATGTTTATCATACCAGGCCTTTTGCTCTTCCTGAGCATCCTTTAGGTTTTCTTTAGCAAGGGCTAAAGAGTGTCGGAGGGTGCTTTGTAGGTTGCTTACAAAGTCTAGAATGTTAGTTCCTGGAGAAGGCGTAAACCCCTCCCATTGCTGCTTCACCAACTGTAATGGCCCCTTAACCTCGCGGCCATACACAAGTTCAAATGGTGAAAACCCTAAACTGGGATGTGGTACAGCCCTGTAGGCAAAAAGCAACTGCTGCAACACTAGGTCCCAATCATTGGAGTGTTCATTTACGAATTTACGTATCATGGCCCCCAAAGTTCCATTAAACCTCTCCACCAGACCATTGGTTTGATGGTGATGAGGGGTGGCAACCAAGTGATTCACCCCATGAGCTTCCCACAGGTTTTTCATGTTCCCTGCCAGGAAATTAGTTCCCGAATCTGTAAGGATGTCGGAGGGCCACCCTACCCTGGCAAAAATGTCTGCTAATGCCTGGCACACACTTTTAGCCTTGGTGTTGCTTAAGGGTACAGCTTCCGGCCATCGGGTAGCAAAATCCATGAAAGTCAGTACGTACTGCTTTCCTCTGGGTGTCTTCCTTGGGAAAGGACCCAGAATATCCACAGCTACTCGCTGAAATGGGACCTCAATTATGGGTAGTGGCTGGAGAGGGGCTTTAACCTGGTCTTGGAGCTTTCCCACTCGTTGGCACACCTCACAAGACCGGACATAATTAGCAACGTCCTTGCCCATTCCCTCCCAGTGGAAGGACTTCCCCAACCGGTCTTTGGTTCTGTTCACCCCAGAATGGCCACTGGGATGATCATGGGCTAAGCTCAAGAGCTTTACCCGATACTTAGTGGGAACCACCAACTGTCTTTGAGGATGCCAGTCTTCCTGGTGCCCACCAGAAAGAGTTTCCTTGTATAAAAGTCCTTGTTCTACAACAAACCGGGATCGGTTAGAAGAGCTGAGAGGCGGTGGGGTGCTCCGCGCCGCCGCCCAAGCTTTCTGAAGGCTGTCATCTGCTTCCTGCTCGGCCTGGAACTGTT
>NW_020714400.1:0-4765 GCF_002925995.2 Terrapene triunguis | reverse complement strand
GACCCCCCCCCCCCCCCCCAGAGTTCCTATGTTATGAGAAGGAGTAAATAACACTTCCTTATTTATTTTCTCCATACCAGTCATGATTTTATAGACCTCTATCATACTCCTCCTTAGTCGTCTCTTTTCCAAGATGAAAAGTCCTAATCTTCTTAATCTCTCCACATACGGAAGCTGTTCCATACCCCTAATCATTTTTATTGCCCTTTTCTGAACCTTTTCCAATTCCAATGTATCTTTTTTGAGATGGGGCAACCACATATGCACACAGTATTCAAGATGTGGGTGTACCATGGATTTATATAGAGGCAATACGATATTTTCTGTCTTATTATCTATCCATTTCTTAATGATTCCCAGCACTCTGTTAGCTTTTTTGACTGCCACTGCACATTGAGTGAATGTTTCCAGAGAACTATCCACAATGACTCCAAGATCTCTTTCTTGAGTAGTAACAGCTAATTTAGACCCCATCATTTTATACATATAGCTGGAGTTATGTTTTCCTCTGTGCATTACTTTCCATTTATCAACACTGAATTTCATCTGCAATTTTGTTGCCCAGTTACCCAGTTTTGTGAGATCCCTTTGTAGCCCTTCAGTCTGTTTTGGACTGAAATACCTTGAGTAGTTTTGTATCATCTGAAAATGTTGTCACCTCACTGTTCATCCGTTTTCCCAGATCATTTATGAATATGCTGAATAGGACTGGTCCTAGCACAGACCCCCAGGGGGACACCATTATTTACTTCTCTCCATTCTGAGAGCTGACCATTTATTCCTACCCTTTGGTTCCTATCTTTTAACCAGTTACCATCAATGAGAGGACCTTCCCTCTTACCCCATGACAGCTACTTTGCTTAAGAGCCTTTGGTGAGGGACGCTGTCAAAGGCTTTCTGAAAATGTAAGTACACAATATCCTCTGGATCCCCCTTGTCCACATGCTTGTTGACCCCCTCAAAAATTATGGTAGATTGGTGAAATTGGTGATTTTGTTTTAAAATACTTTAATTTTATCTTTTCGGTGAGAGTTCTGACATGTAAAAAAGCATTATGCAAGTCTTCAAATTACCATGTTTAACTAAGCTTATAGCTCAAGCTGCTAAGAACAGTTTGAGAAACAATACAATACTTCACCAATAGGGGCCTGATTCTGCAAGCACTTACAGCAGACCCATTGAAATTGAAGTGCAAAGCATCAGAGGGCAAGGTTCAAGTTTTGCATCTACTTCTGTCATTAGCACTCTCAAATGTTTGGCATTCCATTTATGAAATGTACCACTTAGTTCTGTTCCTTGAAAAATTATCAGAGAGACATGCCATTTTCAAACAACAGTGTATTAGCATGCATTAGGAATTATTGTATGGTATTTAGAGAACTCAGTTTATTTTATGGATAAAATAAATAAATTTCTGCCTACAATATTTCCCAATGAGCCTAAAAAAATGGGATTTCATAATAGTATGCCAAAAACTATATTAGTACAGTATGAAGTAGTTCAATAGTAGGTACTATAAATATGCAAATACATTTATATGAAACAGATATTGATTAAATGAAAATCATAGATAGGAAGCCAAATCTCAGCAAAATTTGCTACATTAACTCATTTTTCTAAATTTAAAACAGTATTCCTGTTGTGAAAGTTTATTTTTTCAAGATGATATATCCAATCTGAACAATTTCCAGGATAGATGTCATGACTCACTGGTCTCAAATTTGCAGGTTTTATAGGAAAAGTCATGTTCCAATCCTCCATCTGGCAGCCTGCTAATGCTTGCTTGCCTGGGACCCATGAAGCCCAGCTCCAGTTTGAGACTTTCCCCCTGCCGTCCTATTGGCGGAGTCCTAGTGCAACTGATTGGCCTGCTGGCTCTACTTAAGCCAGCAGCAGAAACAGGAAACTGTCAGAACTAGGCTCCACCCTGTTTTGGACTGGGTGCCTTGTGCTTCATGCTCCTTTTCCCCTGGCTTCATTTCCTGGCATCCTGACCTGGCAGGACTCCTGGCATCTGATTCGGGGTTCTGACCTCCAGGTATCCTGAGCCAGCTTACTTTCGTCTTGTGACTGCAATCTCTGTTTATGACTACTAGGTCATGACCTGCCTGGTTGTGACAATACGTTTCTTGGAAACCACAGAGAATCCAAAAATAAATTCTGATGCCCATTGATATATTTACAACACAATTTTTCCCAGAGCAAAATCAATACTTAATGAAAAAAAAGTCAGCTTACTGAGATACTAGTGACAAGCGTGATATAAAGACTTAGATGACAGATTATTTATCCCCGGAGTTCAGCGTCACAAGACTGTAGAACAAAATCATAATATGTGTACGGGGATACCTATATGAGGTTTGCTTTCCCAGAAAATTTAAAGGCAGAGGGCTATACTGTAGCTGGGCTGAAATCTAAGTGCTAAGCTTTTCATAGGAGCCTCCGAAACTGTGTTAAAAAAATTAATATACATACACACAGTTTGGCATCTGACACAGTTTGCAGATAATTGTGCACATACAGATCATATGATCACTGTAAATTCCTTTTCTTTTTTTGGTAAACATGTGCACATGCAAGTTCTGGGAGTGCGATTTAGATGGTTTTTCTGAAAATGTGATCAATAGGGCCAAATTCTTTCCTGTTTGAAAACACAGGTAGAGGGAGAAAGTAAAAGATAAATTTTCAGAAGTGCCTAAATGACTTACCTAGAGCCTAAGTCCCATTTTCAAATGTGACAGACTCCTAAGTCACTTAGGCACTTCTGAAAATTTTACCTTAGATCTTGAGCCTCGTCCAGTGTCTTACCCACAAGGTTATCTCTTCTCCCAAATGGAAATAGAATAATGCCGTAGGGTATGTCTATACTACGAAATTAGGTCGAATTTATAGAAGCTGGTTTTATAGAAATCGTTTTTATACAGTCGATTGTGTGTGTCCCCACATAAAATGCTCTAAGTGCATTAAGTTGGCGGACCGCGTCCACACTTCCGAGGCTAGCGTTGACTTCCAGAGCGTTGCACTGTGGGTAGCTATCCCACAGTTCCCACAGTCTCTGCCGCCCATTGGAATTCTGGGTTGAGATCCCAATGCCTGATGAGGCAAAAACAGTGTCGCGGGGGATTCTGGGTACATGTCGTCAGCCCCCCCACCCCACGAGAGCAATGGCAGACAATCGTTTCGCGCTTTTTTTCTGGGTTACCTGTGCAGACGACATACCACGGCAAGCATGGAGCCCGCTCAGCTCAGCTCACCGTCACCATATGTCATCTGGGTGCCGGCAGACGTGGTAGTGCATTGCTATACAGCAGCAGCTCCTTGCCTTTTGACAGCAGATGCTGTATTATGACTGGTATCCATCGTCGTCGTACTCCTCAGTGAGTTCGGTCAGAGGCGCCTGGACAGACACGTTTTGTCTCCTGGAGACTCAGTCCTGCCGGCAGTCCTATTGCACCATCTTGACGATGATGGCTAGCAATCGTAATGCAGCATCTTCTGCCAAGCACCCAGAAGATGCCGATGGCTATCAGTCATGATGCACCATCTGCTGCCAGCCTAAGATGTAAAAGATAGATGGACCAGATTTGTTCTGTATTCATTTGCTTCCCCCTCCCTCCATGAAATCAATGGCCTGCTAAACCCAGGGTTTTGAGTTCAATCTTTGGGGGGGGCATTCTGTGTGACAGTTGTTTGTGTTTCTCCCTGATGCACAGCCACCTTGTTGATTTTAATTCCCTGTAAGCCATGTTGTCACTCGCCCCTCCCTCCCTCTGTCAGACAATAGTTTCGCGCCTTTTTTCAGCCCAGACGCCATAGCAATGGGATCATGGAGCCCGCTCAGATCACCGTGGAAATTATGAGCACTATGAACACCACGCACATTGTTCTGGAGTATATGCAGAGCCAGAACATGCCAAAGCAAAAACAGGCGAGGAGGCGATTGCAGCGCGGCGACGAGAGTGATGAAGAAATTGACATAGACATAGACCTCTCCCAAAGTACGGGCCCCAGCAATGTGCAAATCATGGTGTTACTGGGGCAGGTTCATGCCGTGGAACGCTGATTCTGGGACCGGGAAACAAGCACAGACTGGTGGGACCACATCCTGTTGCAGGTGTGGGACGATTCCCAATGGCTGCAAAACTTTTGCTTGTGTAAGGGCACTTTCATGGAACTTTGTGACTTGCTTTCCCCTACCCTGAAGCACCAGAATACCAGGATGAGAGCAGCCCTCACAGTTGAGAAGCGAGTGGCGATAGCCCTGTGGAAGCTTGCAACGCCAGACAGCTACCGGTCAGTCGGGAATCAATTTGGAGTGGGCAAATCTACTGTGGGCGCTGCTGTGATCCAAGTAGCCAACGCAATCAAAGACCTGCTGATATCAAGGGTAGTGACTCTGGGAAACGTGCAGGTCATAGTGGATGGCTTTCCTGCAATGGGATTCCCTAACTGTGGTGGGGCGATAGACGGAACCCATATCCCTATCTTGTCACCGGAGCACCAAGCCACCGAGTACTGTGACAAAGTTCCTCCTCTATCTTGGTGGGCCCTGCGCTTATTGACGGATTTTCTTGCCTCAGAGATTCACCATGTGGGTTGAGGAACAGCCCAGAGACCTTCCCCTCTGGGAGAACCCACAGTCCAGGTCAATTGGGAGGTATGGGGGGAACCCGGGCCTGCCCTCTACTCTGGGTTCCAGCCCAGGGCCCTGTGGACCTCAGCTGTCTATAGTGCCTCCTGTAACAGCTGCATGACAGCTACAACT
>NW_020714399.1:0-4674 GCF_002925995.2 Terrapene triunguis | reverse complement strand
TGCTCAACGCCAAGGGGTTGGGCAGCTTGGGATGCCAGACAGTGCACACGTGACAAGCCATCGGCGTTGTCATGACGGCTCCCAGCTCTGTGTTGCACACGGAACTGGAAAGGTTGGAGGGATAAGAACCATCTGGTCACCCTTGTGTTCTTCTCCTTGTTCCGCTGCATCCATTGAAGAGGGGCATGGTTGGTCATGAGGACAAATCTTCGCCCGAGCAGGTAGTAGCCAATGTTTCCATGGCCCATTTTACAGCGAGGCATTCTCTCTCCACCACTGCATATTTTTGTTCCTTTGGAAGGAGTTTCCGACTGAGGTATAGAATTGGGTGTTCCTCCTCCCTGACCATCTGTGATAGAACGGCCTCCAACCCTACTTCTGATGCATCCGTTGGCAGGATAAACTCCTTGGTAAAATCTGGGGCTATCAGTACGGGGTTATTGCAGAGGGCAGTCCGTAGGTCTGTGAATGCTTCCTCTGCTGCGTCAGACCATCTCACCATATCAGGTCCACGAGCTTTCACTAGGTCTGTCAGGGGGCTTGCCCTTGTGATAAAGTGGGGGATAAATCGTCGGTAATACCCCACCACACCTAGGAACGCCCGGACTTGTTTCTTGCGATTTGGTTGGGGCCAATTTTGGATGGCCTCTAACTTGTTCACTTGGGGTTTTACCAGATCTTTTCCCACAATGTAGCCAAGATATTTGGCCTCTGTAAACCCTACAGCGCACTTGGCAGGGTTTGCTGTAAGGCCAGCTCGCCTGAAGGTATCGAGGACTGCCTCCACCTTCTCCAGGTGGGTTTCCCAGTCTGGGGTATGAATGACCACATCGTCCAAGTAGGCAGCAGCATAACTGTTATGCGGGCGTAATAGCTTGTCCATGAGGCGCTGGAAGATAGCTGGGGCCCCGTGTAGTCCAAAAGAGAGGACAGTATATTGAAAAAGACCCTCTGGTGTAGAGAACGCAGTCTTTTCCTTTGCGTCTTCTGCAAGGGGAATCTGCCAGTACCCCTTTGTCAAGTCTAGGGTAGTCAAGTACCGGGCATTACCCAGACGGTCCACTAGCTCATCTATGTGAGGTATGGGGTACGCGTCGAACTGGGATACTTCATTTAGTCGCCGGAAGTCGTTGCAAAATCTTGTGGTGCCATCAGGTTTGGGCACCAGCACGATTGGGCTGGACCACTGACTGTGGGATTCTTCGATGATCCCCAACTGCAGCATTTTTTTTACTTCTGCTTTTATTTCCTCCCTTTTTGCCGCTGGCACCCGATAGGACCTCATTGTTACTCTGGCCCCAGGGTTCGTGACGATGTGGTGATAGGTCTCGGTTGTTCGACCCGGTTTTGTCGAGAACACATCTTGGTTCCGGAAGATCATCTCAGACACCTCATTCTTCTGGTCTGGTGTTAAATCGGGAGACACTCTCACCTGTTTGGAAGGCTTGTTTTCCTCAGTTAGGTCTTTTTGGACCATTGTGCATGCCAGGGTTTCAGAAGGTTAACGTGATAAATCTGTTCTTGTTTTCTGTGTCCTGGCTGCCGCACCTTGTAGGTTACTTCCCCCACGGGTTCAACCACCTAATCTGGCCATTGGGCCAGAAGCTTGCTTTCTGCCGTGGGTACCAACACCATAACCCGATCCCCTGGTTGGAACTGTCACACTTTTGCCTGGCGATTGTAATAGGTTCGCTGGGCCTCCTGTGCTTTCTCCAAATGTTCCCGTACAATAGGGGTAACCTGGGCTATCTGGTCTCGCATCTGCATTACATGCTCTATTATATTTCTCCCCTCATTGGGTTCCTCTTCCCAGATCTCTTTGGCGATATCTAGTGTGCCACGGGGGGTGACGCCCGTATAATAACTCGAAGGGGGAAAACCCAGTTGAGGCCTGTGGTACCTCCCGGATAGCGAACATAAGGTAGGGTAGTAGGGTGTCCCAATCCTTCCCCTCCCAACTTACCACCTTCCTTATCATAGCCTTGAGGGTTCGGTTAAACCTTTCTACCAACCCATCAGTCTGCGGATGGTAGACCGAAGTTCTCAGGGTATGTATATGGAGCAGCGTACAGAGGTCCTTCATTAGCTTCGACATAAATGGGGTTCCTTGGTCGGTTAATATCTCCTTTGGTAGCCCCATTTGGGCAAAGATCCCTACCACCTCTTTGGCTATAGTTTTAGAGGCCGTGTTCTGCAGGGGGACGGCTTCTGGGTAGCGAGTAGCATAGTCCAAAACAACAAGTATATATTGGTGGCCCCGAGCCGTCTTCTCCAGGGGTCCCACTAGGTCCATGGCTATTGCCTCGAAGGGGACCTCTATGATGGGAAGGGGTACTAAAGGTGCCCTCAAGTGGGGATGGGGACTGTGCAGCTGACACTCCGGGCAGGAAGCACAGTACCTCCGCACTTCTTCATGTACTCCGGGCCAGAAGAACCGTCGTAGGCCTCGTGCCAGGGTCTTCTCTACCCCCGATTGCCCCCCAAAAAGATGACTATGAGCAAGACTTAATACAGCGTTCTGGTGTTTTTGAGGTATTAGGATCTGCTGTACCTTCTGTCCCTGTACTGGTGCAACTCGGTATAAGAGATCCTTCTTCATTATGAAGTAGGGTCCTGGTCCCTGGGTTTTTCCTTCCGCGGGGACCCCATCTATTTCAGTCACCGCCTTCCTAATGTTGTCATACCTTGGGTCTTCTGCCTGGTCCTGTCCAAAATTTCCTCTCCCGGGGCTAATCTGCCCAAGATCTAGGGGCCCAGACTCTGTTGCCTCTACTGGTTCAGAAGCATTAGAGTGGGGGTCAGACTCAGGTGCTTCTCCCTCCTACGTGGCCTCCTTTTCAGCTGCGCGGGTCCGCCTACCTACAAGAGCGACCAGAGGGTCTTGATCTCGAGGCTTTGGGAGTATTCGGGTTCCCAAGGCCATAGCTGCCCTTCTTTCCCTTTTTGTCTTTCTACCCTGTCTGGGAGTGGAGAACAAATCTGGGGATATTTCAGAGAAGATTGGGGGTTGACAGTCTGCTGTGGATGCCTCATCAATTTTAGGGTCCTCATGTTTCTCCAATCCCCCTACTGGGAGTAAGTTTCCAAACCCTGGGAAGTCCCTCCCTATGAGCACTGGGTATGGGAGTTTAGGGACTACATCTGTTGCTACCTCAGTAATGTTCCCTTGGATCTCGATTTTTACTGGAATGGTGGGGTAGTAATGAACTGTCCCATGGACACATGTTATCCCCGTACGTTTAGCCTGCAGCAGCTGACAACGCTTCACGAGTTTCCCTGAGATAAGAGTGATAGCACTCCCCGAGTCAACCAGTGCCGTGGTCCCTACCCCATTTAATTTCACTGGTCTGGTATACATATGTGGGGTTAGTGAGACCCCCACAAGGTGGATTAGGGAGCATGGATCTGCCCAGTTCCCCAGGTTACACTGCATAGGCTCCTCAGCATTGGGTCACTGTGCAGCTATGTGTCCCCACTCCCCGCAGGCATAACATCTGTATGGAGCCCTAGGTGTTCCCCGGTCTCTTGGTTTGGGCAGTCTAACATCATGATCCTCTTCTCCCTCAGTGCTCCGACTCTTTGTGGCCTCTAATGGGCCTTCAGCCTCTCTCTTTTTCCACCTGGGCCCTCCTGGTGGCTCAGACACCCGAACTTTAGGGCCTGATGCTGCTAGTTTAACCCGGGGTGCCTCTTCCTTAACTGGTCAGGTCAGCTCCCTCGCTGTCCTTCGCCTCTGTACCAGGGTGACAACCTCATCATAGGTGGAGGGTTCGTTCTGGCTTACCCAGGCACGAAGGTCTGGTGGTAGTCCCCTCATGTATCGTTCGATGACCAGAACCGCTAGTATCTCTTCCGGACTCCAGGACTCTGTTTGCAACCACTTTCATGCGAGATGGATGAGGTCATACAATTGGGACCGCGGGGTTTTGTCTTCCTGGTACCTCCAACCGTGATACTCCTGGGCCCGCACTGCTGTCATTACCCCAGATCTGGCCAGGATCTCTGCTTTCAGCTGGGGGTAGTCTGCCGCAGCCTCTTCAGGCAGATTATGGTAGACCTTCTGGGCCTCCCCACACAGGAATGGGGCAAGGATGCCAGACCACTGATCTCGAGGCCAGGCCTCCCGTAGGGCTGTCCTCTCAAAGGCCAGAAGGTATGCCTCTACATCATCCTCCCGTGTCATTTTCTGCAGCCAATGGCTGGCCCGTATGAGCCGCGTCCCATCATGGCCGCGATTCAGCTCTGTAAGGGACTTTACCTGGTTTACCAGGTCCCGCAACATAGCTCGGTCTTGAGCAGCCTGGTCCATCAGCAGGCGATTAGTCTCTTGCTGCAGCCACCCTGCATCCTGTTGGGCGGCTGCCTGGACACGGGTAGCCTCCTGCTGGGCCGCCGTAGCTTGTATCAGTGCCCGCACTATGTCATCCATTGTGGTGAAAAAAATAAACCCTTTCCCTTTTTTTTTGTTTTTTGTTTTTTTTGTTTAAATCACCCTCCTTCTTCTGCCGTGCTGTGCACCCCAAGATCCCACCCCTGACACCAGTGTGACAAAGTTCCTCCCCTATCTTGGTGGGTCCTGCGCTTATTGGCAGATTTTCTTGCCTCAGAGATTCACCATGTGGGTTGGGGAACAGCCCAGAGACCTTCCCCTCTGGGAGAACCCACAGTCCAGGT
>NW_020714398.1:0-4685 GCF_002925995.2 Terrapene triunguis | reverse complement strand
TGCTCAACGCCAAGGGGTTGGGCAGCTTGGGATGCCAGACAGTGCACACGTGACAAGCCATCGGCGTTGTCATGACGGCTCCCAGCTCTGTGTTGCACACGGAACTGGAAAGGTTGGAGGGATAAGAACCATCTGGTCACCCTTGTGTTCTTCTCCTTGTTCCGCTGCATCCATTGAAGAGGGGCATGGTTGGTCATGAGGACAAATCTTCGCCCGAGCAGGTAGTAGCCAATGTTTCCATGGCCCATTTTACAGCGAGGCATTCTCTCTCCACCACTGCATATTTTTGTTCCTTTGGAAGGAGTTTCCGACTGAGGTATAGAATTGGGTGTTCCTCCTCCCTGACCATCTGTGATAGAACGGCCTCCAACCCTACTTCTGATGCATCCGTTGGCAGGATAAACTCCTTGGTAAAATCTGGGGCTATCAGTACGGGGTTATTGCAGAGGGCAGTCCGTAGGTCTGTGAATGCTTCCTCTGCTGCGTCAGACCATCTCACCATATCAGGTCCACGAGCTTTCACTAGGTCTGTCAGGGGGCTTGCCCTTGTGATAAAGTGGGGGATAAATCGTCGGTAATACCCCACCACACCTAGGAACGCCCGGACTTGTTTCTTGCGATTTGGTTGGGGCCAATTTTGGATGGCCTCTAACTTGTTCACTTGGGGTTTTACCAGATCTTTTCCCACAATGTAGCCAAGATATTTGGCCTCTGTAAACCCTACAGCGCACTTGGCAGGGTTTGCTGTAAGGCCAGCTCGCCTGAAGGTATCGAGGACTGCCTCCACCTTCTCCAGGTGGGTTTCCCAGTCTGGGGTATGAATGACCACATCGTCCAAGTAGGCAGCAGCATAACTGTTATGCGGGCGTAATAGCTTGTCCATGAGGCGCTGGAAGGTAGCTGGGGCCCCATGTAGTCCAAAAGGGAGGACAGTATATTGAAAAAGACCCTCTGGTGTAGAGAACGCAGTCTTTTCCTTTGCGTCTTCTGCAAGGGGAATCTGCCAGTACCCCTTTGTCAAGTCTAGGGTAGTCAAGTACCGGGCATTACCCAGACGGTCCACTAGCTCATCTATGTGAGGTATGGGGTACGCGTCGAACTGGGATACTTCATTTAGTCGCCGGAAGTCGTTGCAAAATCTTGTGGTGCCATCAGGTTTGGGCACCAGCACGATTGGGCTGGACCACTGACTGTGGGATTCTTCGATGATCCCCAACTCCAGCATTTTTTTTACTTCTGCTTTTATTTCCTCCCTTTTTGCCGCTGGCACCCGATAGGACCTCATTGTTACTCTGGCCCCAGGGTTCGTGACGATGTGGTGATAGGTCTCGGTTGTTCGACCCGGTTTTGTCGAGAACACATCTTGGTTCCGGAAGATCATCTCAGACACCTCATTCTTCTGGTCTGGTGTTAAATTGGGAGACACTCTCACCTGTTTGGAAGGCTTGTTTTCCTCAGTTAGGTCTTTTTGGACCGTTGTGCATGCCTCTTGTGCATGCCAGGGTTTCAGAAGGTTAACGTGATAAATCTGTTCTTGTTTTCTGTGTCCTGGCTGCCGCACCTTGTAGGTTACTTCCCCCACGGGTTCAACCACCTAATCTGGCCATTGGGCCAGAAGCTTGCTTTCTGCCGTGGGTACCAACACCATAACCCGATCCCCTGGTTGGAACTGTCACACTTTTGCCTGGCGATTGTAATGGGTTCGCTGGGCCTCCTGTGCCTTCTCCAAATGTTCCCGTACAATAGGGGTAACCCGGGCTATCCGGTCTCGCATCTGCATTACATGCTCTATTATATTTCTCCCCTCATTGGGTTCCTCTTCCCAGATCTCTTTGGCGATATCTAGTGTGCCACGGGGGGTGACGCCCGTATAATAACTCGAAGGGGGAAAACCCAGTTGAGGCCTGTGGTACCTCCCGGATAGCGAACATAAGGTAGGGTAGTAGGGTGTCCCAATCCTTCCCCTCCCGACTTACCACCTTCCTTATCATAGCCTTGAGGGTTCGGTTAAACCTTTCTACCAACCCATCAGTCTGCGGATGGTAGACCGAAGTTCTCAGGGTATGTATATGGAGCAGCGTACAGAGGTCCTTCATTAGCTTCGACATAAATGGGGTTCCTTGGTCGGTTAATATCTCCTTTGGTAGCCCCATTTGGGCAAAGATCCCTACCACCTCTTTGGCTATAGTTTTAGAGGCCGTGTTCTGCAGGGGGACGGCTTCTGGGTAGCGAGTAGCATAGTCCAAAACAACAAGTATATATTGGTGGCCCCGAGCCGTCTTCTCCAGGGGTCCCACTAGGTCCATGGCTATTCGCTCGAAGGGGACCTCTATGATGGGAAGGGGTACTAAAGGTGCCCTCAAGTGGGGATGGGGACTGTGCAGCTGACACTCCGGGCAGGAAGCACAGTACCTCCGCACTTCTTCATGTACTCCGGGCCAGAAGAACCGTCGTAGGCCTCGTGCCAGGGTCTTCTCTACCCCCGATTGCCCCCCAAAAAGATGACTATGAGCAAGACTTAATACAGCGTTCTGGTGTTTTTGAGGTATTAGGATCTGCTGTACCTTCTGTCCCTGTACTGGTGCAACTCGGTATAAGAGATCCTTCTTCATTATGAAGTAGGGTCCTGGTCCCTGGGTTTTTCCTTCCGCGGGGACCCCATCTATTTCAGTCACCTCCTTCCTAATGTTGTCATACCTTGGGTCTTCTGCCTGGTCCTGTCCAAAATTTCCTCTCCCGGGGCTAATCTGCCCAAGATCTAGGGGCCCAGACTCTGTTGCCTCTACTGGTTCAGAAGCATTAGAGTGGGGGTCAGACTCAGGTGCTTCTCCCTCCTACGTGGCCTCCTTTTCAGCTGCGCGGGTCCGCCTACCTACAAGAGCGACCCTCTGGCTTTGGGAGTATTCGGGTTCCCAAGGCCATAGCTGCCCTTCTTTCCCTTTTTGTCTTTCTACCCTGTCTGGGAGTGGAGAACAAATCTGGGGATATTTCAGAGAAGATTGGGGGTTGACAGTCTGCTGTGGATGCCTCATCAATTTTAGGGTCCTCATGTTTCTCCAATCCCCCTACTGGGAGTAAGTTTCCAAACCCTGGGAAGTCCCTCCCTATGAGCACTGGGTATGGGAGTTTAGGGACTACATCTGTTGCTACCTCAGTAGTGTTCCCTTGGATCTCGATTTTTACTGGGATGGTGGGGTAGTAAGGAACTGTCCCATGGACACATGTTATCCCCGTACGTTTAGCCTGCAGCAGCTGACAACGCTTCACGAGTTTCCCTGAGATAAGCGTGATAGCACTCCCCGAGTCAACCAGTGCCATGGTCCCTACCCCATTTAATTTCACTGGTCTGGTATACATATGTGGGGTTAGTGAGACTCCCACAAGGTGGATTAGGGAGCATGGATCTGCCCAGTTCCCCAGGTTACACTGCATAGGCTCCTCAGCATTGGGTCACTGTGCAGCTATGTGTCCCCACTCCCCGCAGGCATAACATCTGTATGGAGCCCTAGGCATTCCCCGGTCTCTTGGTTTGGGCAGTCTAACATCATGATCCTCTTCTCCCTCAGTGCTCCGACTCTTTGTGGCCTCTAATGGGCCTTCAGCCTCTCTCTTTTTCCACCTGGGCCCTCCTGGTGGCTCAGACACCCGAACTTTAGGGCCTGATGCTGCTAGTTTAACCCGGGGTGCCTCTTCCTTAACTGGTCAGGTCAGCTCCCTCGCTGTCCTTCGCCTCTGTACCAGGGTGACAACCTCATCATAGGTGGAGGGTTCGTTCTGGCTTACCCAGGCACGAAGGTCTGGTGGTAGTCCCCTCATGTATCGTTCGATGACCAGAACCGCTAGTATCTCTTCCGGACTCCAGGACTCTGTTTGCAACCACTTTCATGCGAGATGGATGAGGTCATACAATTGGGACCGCGGGGTTTTGTCTTCCTGGTACCTCCAACCGTGATACTCCTGGGCCCGCACTGCTGTCATTACCCCAGATCTGGCCAGGATCTCTGCTTTCAGCTGGGGGTAGTCTGCCGCAGCCTCTTCAGGCAGATCATGGTAGGCCTTCTGGGCCTCCCCACACAGGAATGGGGCAAGGATGCCAGACCACTGATCTCGAGGCCAGGCCTCCCGTAGGGCTGTCCTCTCAAAGGCCAGAAGGTATGCCTCTACATCATCCTCCCGTGTCATTTTCTGCAGCCAATGGCTGGCCCGTATGAGCCGCGTCCCATCATGGCCGCGATTCAGCTCTGTAAGGGACTTTACCTGGTTTACCAGGTCCCGCAACATAGCTCGGTCTTGAGCAGCCTGGTCCATCAGCAGGCGATTAGTCTCTTGCTGCAGCCACCCTGCATCCTGTTGGGCGGCTGCCTGGACACGGGTAGCCTCCTGCTGGGCCGCCGTAGCTTGTATCAGTGCCCGCACTATGTCATCCATTGTGGTGAAAAAAATAAACCCTTTCCCTTTTTTTTTGTTTTTTGTTTTTTTTGTTTAAATCACCCTCCTTCTTCTGCCGTGCTGTGCACCCCAAGATCCCACCCCTGACACCAGTGTGACAAAGTTCCTCCCCTATCTTGGTGGGTCCTGCGCTTATTGGCAGATTTTCTTGCCTCAGAGATTCACCATGTGGGTTGGGGAACAGCCCAGAGACCTTCCCCTCTGGGAGAACCCACAGTCCAGGTCAATTGGGAGGT
>NW_020714397.1:0-4627 GCF_002925995.2 Terrapene triunguis | reverse complement strand
GAGTTCCTATGTTATGAGAAGGAGTAAATAACACTTCCTTATTTATTTTCTCCATACCAGTCATGATTTTATAGACCTCTATCATACTCCTCCTTAGTCGTCTCTTTTCCAAGATGAAAAGTCCTAATCTTCTTAATCTCTCCACATACGGAAGCTGTTCCATACCCCTAATCATTTTTATTGCCCTTTTCTGAACCTTTTCCAATTCCAATGTATCTTTTTTGAGATGGGGCAACCACATATGCACACAGTATTCAAGATGTGGGTGTACCATGGATTTATATAGAGGCAATACGATATTTTCTGTCTTATTATCTATCCATTTCTTAATGATTCCCAGCACTCTGTTAGCTTTTTTGACTGCCACTGCACATTGAGTGAATGTTTCCAGAGAACTATCCACAATGACTCCAAGATCTCTTTCTTGAGTAGTAACAGCTAATTTAGACCCCATCATTTTATACATATAGCTGGAGTTATGTTTTCCTCTGTGCATTACTTTCCATTTATCAACACTGAATTTCATCTGCAATTTTGTTGCCCAGTTACCCAGTTTTGTGAGATCCCTTTGTAGCCCTTCAGTCTGTTTTGGACTGAAATACCTTGAGTAGTTTTGTATCATCTGAAAATGTTGTCACCTCACTGTTCATCCGTTTTCCCAGATCATTTATGAATATGCTGAATAGGACTGGTCCTAGCACAGACCCCCAGGGGGACACCATTATTTACTTCTCTCCATTCTGAGAGCTGACCATTTATTCCTACCCTTTGGTTCCTATCTTTTAACCAGTTACCATCAATGAGAGGACCTTCCCTCTTACCCCATGACAGCTACTTTGCTTAAGAGCCTTTGGTGAGGGACGCTGTCAAAGGCTTTCTGAAAATGTAAGTACACAATATCCTCTGGATCCCCCTTGTCCACATGCTTGTTGACCCCCTCAAAAATTATGGTAGATTGGTGAAATTGGTGATTTTGTTTTAAAATACTTTAATTTTATCTTTTCGGTGAGAGTTCTGACATGTAAAAAAGCATTATGCAAGTCTTCAAATTACCATGTTTAACTAAGCTTATAGCTCAAGCTGCTAAGAACAGTTTGAGAAACAATACAATACTTCACCAATAGGGGCCTGATTCTGCAAGCACTTACAGCAGACCCATTGAAATTGAAGTGCAAAGCATCAGAGGGCAAGGTTCAAGTTTTGCATCTACTTCTGTCATTAGCACTCTCAAATGTTTGGCATTCCATTTATGAAATGTACCACTTAGTTCTGTTCCTTGAAAAATTATCAGAGAGACATGCCATTTTCAAACAACAGTGTATTAGCATGCATTAGGAATTATTGTATGGTATTTAGAGAACTCAGTTTATTTTATGGATAAAATAAATAAATTTCTGCCTACAATATTTCCCAATGAGCCTAAAAAAATGGGATTTCATAATAGTATGCCAAAAACTATATTAGTACAGTATGAAGTAGTTCAATAGTAGGTACTATAAATATGCAAATACATTTATATGAAACAGATATTGATTAAATGAAAATCATAGATAGGAAGCCAAATCTCAGCAAAATTTGCTACATTAACTCATTTTTCTAAATTTAAAACAGTATTCCTGTTGTGAAAGTTTATTTTTTCAAGATGATATATCCAATCTGAACAATTTCCAGGATAGATGTCATGACTCACTGGTCTCAAATTTGCAGGTTTTATAGGAAAAGTCATGTTCCAATCCTCCATCTGGCAGCCTGCTAATGCTTGCTTGCCTGGGACCCATGAAGCCCAGCTCCAGTTTGAGACTTTCCCCCTGCCGTCCTATTGGCGGAGTCCTAGTGCAACTGATTGGCCTGCTGGCTCTACTTAAGCCAGCAGCAGAAACAGGAAACTGTCAGAACTAGGCTCCACCCTGTTTTGGACTGGGTGCCTTGTGCTTCATGCTCCTTTTCCCCTGGCTTCATTTCCTGGCATCCTGACCTGGCAGGACTCCTGGCATCTGATTCGGGGTTCTGACCTCCAGGTATCCTGAGCCAGCTTACTTTCGTCTTGTGACTGCAATCTCTGTTTATGACTACTAGGTCATGACCTGCCTGGTTGTGACAATACGTTTCTTGGAAACCACAGAGAATCCAAAAATAAATTCTGATGCCCATTGATATATTTACAACACAATTTTTCCCAGAGCAAAATCAATACTTAATGAAAAAAAAGTCAGCTTACTGAGATACTAGTGACAAGCGTGATATAAAGACTTAGATGACAGATTATTTATCCCCGGAGTTCAGCGTCACAAGACTGTAGAACAAAATCATAATATGTGTACGGGGATACCTATATGAGGTTTGCTTTCCCAGAAAATTTAAAGGCAGAGGGCTATACTGTAGCTGGGCTGAAATCTAAGTGCTAAGCTTTTCATAGGAGCCTCCGAAACTGTGTTAAAAAAATTAATATACATACACACAGTTTGGCATCTGACACAGTTTGCAGATAATTGTGCACATACAGATCATATGATCACTGTAAATTCCTTTTCTTTTTTTGGTAAACATGTGCACATGCAAGTTCTGGGAGTGCGATTTAGATGGTTTTTCTGAAAATGTGATCAATAGGGCCAAATTCTTTCCTGTTTGAAAACACAGGTAGAGGGAGAAAGTAAAAGATAAATTTTCAGAAGTGCCTAAATGACTTACCTAGAGCCTAAGTCCCATTTTCAAATGTGACAGACTCCTAAGTCACTTAGGCACTTCTGAAAATTTTACCTTAGATCTTGAGCCTCGTCCAGTGTCTTACCCACAAGGTTATCTCTTCTCCCAAATGGAAATAGAATAATGCCGTAGGGTATGTCTATACTACGAAATTAGGTCGAATTTATAGAAGCTGGTTTTATAGAAATCGTTTTTATACAGTCGATTGTGTGTGTCCCCACATAAAATGCTCTAAGTGCATTAAGTTGGCGGACCGCGTCCACACTTCCGAGGCTAGCGTTGACTTCCAGAGCGTTGCACTGTGGGTAGCTATCCCACAGTTCCCACAGTCTCTGCCGCCCATTGGAATTCTGGGTTGAGATCCCAATGCCTGATGAGGCAAAAACAGTGTCGCGGGGGATTCTGGGTACATGTCGTCAGCCCCCCCACCCCACGAGAGCAATGGCAGACAATCGTTTCGCGCTTTTTTTCTGGGTTACCTGTGCAGACGACATACCACGGCAAGCATGGAGCCCGCTCAGCTCAGCTCACCGTCACCATATGTCATCTGGGTGCCGGCAGACGTGGTAGTGCATTGCTATACAGCAGCAGCTCCTTGCCTTTTGACAGCAGATGCTGTATTATGACTGGTATCCATCGTCGTCGTACTCCTCAGTGAGTTCGGTCAGAGGCGCCTGGACAGACACGTTTTGTCTCCTGGAGACTCAGTCCTGCCGGCAGTCCTATTGCACCATCTTGACGATGATGGCTAGCAATCGTAATGCAGCATCTTCTGCCAAGCACCCAGAAGATGCCGATGGCTATCAGTCATGATGCACCATCTGCTGCCAGCCTAAGATGTAAAAGATAGATGGACCAGATTTGTTCTGTATTCATTTGCTTCCCCCTCCCTCCATGAAATCAATGGCCTGCTAAACCCAGGGTTTTGAGTTCAATCTTTGGGGGGGCCATTCTGTGTGACAGTTGTTTGTGTTTCTCCCTGATGCACAGCCACCTTGTTGATTTTAATTCCCTGTAAGCCATGTTGTCACTCGCCCCTCCCTCCCTCTGTCAGACAATAGTTTCGCGCCTTTTTTCAGCCCAGACGCCATAGCAATGGGATCATGGAGCCCGCTCAGATCACCGTGGAAATTATGAGCACTATGAACACCACGCACATTGTTCTGGAGTATATGCAGAGCCAGAACATGCCAAAGCAAAAACAGGCGAGGAGGCGATTGCAGCGCGGCGACGAGAGTGATGAAGAAATTGACATAGACATAGACCTCTCCCAAAGTACGGGCCCCAGCAATGTGCAAATCATGGTGTTACTGGGGCAGGTTCATGCCGTGGAACGCTGATTCTGGGACCGGGAAACAAGCACAGACTGGTGGGACCACATCCTGTTGCAGGTGTGGGACGATTCCCAATGGCTGCAAAACTTTTGCTTGTGTAAGGGCACTTTCATGGAACTTTGTGA
The DNA here is from genome assembly GCF_002925995.2 of Terrapene triunguis. Lineage (NCBI taxonomy): Eukaryota > Metazoa > Chordata > Testudines > Emydidae > Terrapene > Terrapene triunguis. The sequence goes on along the minus strand of NW_020714397.1, from coordinate 465 downwards.
CTTGCTTTCCCCTACCCTGAAGCACCAGAATACCAGGATGAGAGCAGCCCTCACAGTTGAGAAGCGAGTGGCGATAGCCCTGTGGAAGCTTGCAACGCCAGACAGCTACCGGTCAGTCGGGAATCAATTTGGAGTGGGCAAATCTACTGTGGGCGCTGCTGTGATCCAAGTAGCCAACGCAATCAAAGACCTGCTGATATCAAGGGTAGTGACTCTGGGAAACGTGCAGGTCATAGTGGATGGCTTTCCTGCAATGGGATTCCCTAACTGTGGTGGGGCGATAGACGGAACCCATATCCCTATCTTGTCACCGGAGCACCAAGCCACCGAGTACTGTGACAAAGTTCCTCCTCTATCTTGGTGGGCCCTGCGCTTATTGACGGATTTTCTTGCCTCAGAGATTCACCATGTGGGTTGAGGAACAGCCCAGAGACCTTCCCCTCTGGGAGAACCCACAGTCCAGGT
>NW_020714396.1:0-1966 GCF_002925995.2 Terrapene triunguis | reverse complement strand
CCCCTTGGATCTTAAAACAAGGAGAAATCAATCTGGTTCTTAAAAAAGAAGGCTTTTAATTAAAGAAAAAGGTAAAAATCATCTCTGTAAAATCAGTATGGAAAATAGCTTTACAGGGTAATCAAACTTAAAGAGCTCAGAGGATCCCCCTCTGTCTTAGGTTCAAAGTACAGCAAACAAAGATAAACACTCTAGTAAAAGGTACATTACAAGTTGAGAAAACAAAGTAAATCTAAGACGCCTTGCCTGGCTTTTTACTTACAAGTTTGAAATAGGAGAGACTTGTTTAGAAAGATGGGGAGAACCTGGATTGATGTCTGGTCCCTCTCAGTCCCAAGAGCGAACCACCCCTTAAAACAAAGAGCACACACAAAAGCCTTTCCCCCCCCCAAGATTTGAAAGTATCTTGTCCCCTTATTGGTCCTTCGGGTCAGGTGTCAGCCAGGTTACCCGAGCTTCTTAACCCTTTACAGGTAAAAGGATTTGGAGTCTCTGGCCAGGAGGGATTCCATAGCACAGTACACAGGAGAGCTGCCACCTTTCCCTTTATAGTTATGACAGGGGTACTCCAATATTCTTGGGTGGTGCAATACAGATAAGGAAAAAGAGTATTGACACCTTCATTCACATGCACAGAGTGTTAGGTGTAATCAGAATCACAAGATAAGAGGGCTCCTGGATTGGGTAAAATGGGTTACCTATGGGGAAAACGCATGAAAAGCTGAATGTTATGGTTCACTGGACAAGTTAAAAAACATTCCAAATATTAATGTTTTTAAGACTCAGACTGTAGCTGACTCAGCATCCACACCAAGAACTGACAATTACATTTGGCAGACCTCGGCACGGTAAAGCTAAGAAATTGAATTCTAATGAAGTGGAGTACATTAAGTAATATTTGTACAACATTTTGAAGATGTAAATTGGCAGGTTAGTATCTTCACTTGGAATGTTCTACAGAAGGAGGTCTGCCATACTTTACTGGAGATCAAAATAATTTGGATAAGTCCGATGTCCACAATTTGAAGAGATGAGTATCTTACTTTCTTATTCAAATCAGTGAACTAGTATGCAGTGATTGTGAAAAAAGTAGGGATGTATTAACTGTACTACACAAGGAATCTATCAAAGTGTCAGCAGTGGTTGCTGTTAGTGTAACTAAGAGTTCTTCAGAATGTAATAAAAAACCTGAGAACTGAAGCAAACATATCTAGAAAAGTACACATGGCCTGCATGCACGCATTTAAGCAGGGATGTTTTGGGCAGAGATTGCATCTCTTTTAGAAGAGGGTAGGAATGAACAGCTGTAGCTAAGATTGTTCAGATAAGGAGTCATGGAGAGAAATCAGTGCTTAGATATCAAGGTTATTGGCACTTTCAAAACACCAAAGAATGTGACCCTTAATTAAATTTGTCTCCTTATACGCATTTGTGACACTCATCCCTATAATATCAGAGCAACTCCAATATTACCTTTGTGAGATGGGGGAAAAAAAATTATCTTGAGGCTATTCTTGTTTTATCCTTGTGCACAGAGGCTAAAGGACTTGCCTAGGGCTAGTCAGTCAGTCTGCAGCAAAGCTGGGAACAGATTCCAGATCTTTTGAACTCCTCCTTCTGCACCTTAAACACAAAATTAGATGACTTCTCCTATGCAGAGGAACACAAGGGGAGGTGGGAGCTTGAGAAGAGTACAGAGGGAAATATGCTTAATTGAGAATAAAGGGAAATACTATGAGAGATAAAGATGCCCTGTTCAAAACAGGGCAAGTATGGTTTAGGTTAGTGCTCTCCTCTCTATTTACAAACACAGGTACAAAGTGCTGTGGCTACCACTAACATTCTCAATGCATACACAAGTGATATTCACCTTCCAGATTAGTCAGAGAATCATTTTATCTTAAAAATGATCTCCCTGTTTTTTTCTAGTTAAAGAAGAGCTAGCTAGCGATCAGAGTTCTCTGTG
>NW_020714395.1:0-2904 GCF_002925995.2 Terrapene triunguis | reverse complement strand
TTATCTTTAAAGTGGGGGCAGTATCACAGGGCTGTTGTTTGACTTAGTTATCTAATGTCCATAGTGCTTTGAACTTGCAATGTGTAGAGTTCTATATTAGTGAGCTGAAGCCACGCTCTCAGGTAACATCAGGCTATGCCTTTCCAGGGCTGGCTTAAGTTTCCAGAGAGAAGCTTCAATGCTTCTCAGTTTGTGCCCCTGATTGCTCTTTTCCCCTCCTCTCCTTTTCCATGCCACATGCACACACTGCCTTCCCAGTCATGAATGCACATCTTCATCTGAACCAGTTCCTATGGTATGATTTAAGGCCTTAACTGAAAGCCTGACTGATTGGAGAAAATGAACTCTGTAACTAAGTTTTCTGTCCTTTACGTTCTCCTGTATTGAGATGATTCAGCACCTTGCCATGCTTCTTTGGTGTGCTGCATAATCAAGGTGCATATATGACAACTCAGTCACCGGGTTTGATGAAAAAGAGGGTGCTTGGGGGACAACTTCAGAGAGAATAGTTTCATGGAAAAGAGTTGAAAGGAAAATACACCCCTTGCCGGTTTTAGACGGTGTCATTCTAGGTACACCAAGGAACATCAAAGGCTGGGGCTAGACATCTCAGACAGCATGAGGGAAACATCTCTGCAAAGCAAAGAGGCTTGAACACAGCTGCTTGTCTTTCTCTCTTTGGGGTTCCCAATACATTACTTTTGTGGGGTGAATGAAAACTGATCACTATGGACTAAAAACAAAGAGAAAATGCTGGTATGTCTCTAGATCAATAATTTTGTCTGCCTTTGTTTACTTTTCCATTCTACTGCACTTTAGGCAGGGAGCTTGTCAAATTTCATGAGCTACGTAGCAGCAGCCCTGATCAGTACCTGAAGGGGAGATTTATCAGGAAAACCTACTTCTGTAAGAAGTGATATGGGTGATTCACTACATGGAGGATCCCTCCCCTATATGTCACTACCAAAAAAAAAAAAAAAAAAAAAAAAAAAAAAAAGCAGCACTCCAGCATGGTGTCAGGGGCTGATACTTGGGTCTTGAAATGTAAAGGCCAGAACCTGATTTATTTATTTATTTTTGCAAGAGCAAGGGCATCCTGGAGAAATTCCAGTTAGGTTCATTACATCCCAAACGACTAGCTGTGGGTCCAGTGGAGAAGTTCTTTACTTCTCCTCCTAGAGGAAGGGGTGTAGCCAACACAGAATTATTACAGCATTTCTTGCCCCCAAGAGATGGCTGCATTTTAAAGTGGGAGGCAACTGATCCCTATACCTCCAGTTTATAATTCCGTTTGGAATTCTTCAGCTTGAAAGGCATTCTATAAATGCTAGGTGTTGTCCCAGAGCAGATAGGGCTTCTGAGGTGTCACTCAAAATTACCCCAAATCCACCTGAGAAAATGATTGGAATTTAGCAACCCCCATATGTGCAATTCTTTCTTAACACAGAGCTAACTCTCACCAGCACGCTCCACAGCCCCGCTAACATAACCAACAGGCAGCTCTTTTCCTGCGTTGGGCAGCTAGAAAGTAGCTGCATCTCCCTTCCTCTGCCACCTGGCATAGCTGCTACCTCTGCCACTCATTGCTCAGGTTTTCTTTGCCCACTGCTCCAGTGCCTCCCCTCCCATTCCATTACTCACTTGACCCACTCAGACCCCAGTTAAGAAAAGCAATCTTATTCAGGAAGGCACATAAGCATGTGATTATCTTTAAATCAATGGGATTTAAGCACATGCATAAAGTTAACCATGTGTATAAGTGCTGTTCTAAATAGAGATGGACATACACACATGCTTAAGTGCTTCTCTGAACCATCCAAGCTGCCACTAATTTCTGCCCCTTGCAAATCCTTACTTGAAAACGCAAATAAGAAATTCAGCAGTGAAATGGTTAATCTTGGCAGGATGTAATAAATAATAATTCTTAACTGGTATATAGATGAAAAACACCACAGATTGTACGCAGGGTACAGAGCCAAGTCAACCTAGCCAGTATTAAAATCTGCAGGCTTGCAGGGAGTTAGGTGTTTCTAACTAGATGCTATACCTATAATCAAATCCTTCTATGGATACTGTGCTGCCACTTACTGCTCCCTCCAAGGAATCTCTTACAAATGAGCTTAATGACCCATTAGGTGAAGATCCAGGTGAAATAAAGGAAATTGGATGGAAACGTGCATCAAGCTGGGGCACAGCCTTCTCAGTGCAATAAACATGGCCTGTTGCCATGGGAATGTTTTGCACCTAACTAAGAGGAAGGACAGGAGGAATCATAAATATTTCAGTTGCACATCTGTATGCTACCTGCCTATGGGGAACAAAGAGAATGCTACTTCCTCATCAACAAAGACCCACAAGACACTTGGCAACCAGGTGTGCTCCAGTCAATCTCCTCCTTAAGTGCTGATTATAATGAACCCTCTCCCAAATAACCCACTCCAGCTGCATCCCTCACCTTTAGACTGTTTTAAGTTTCAGTGCAGAAAGGTCATTTTCCAAATGACCTAGCAGCAAACTAGTACTGTAGCTTCCAGGAGCTAAGAGTGGGGAAAAAACAGGTTTATGGCATGTTGAGTTCAGTTTTTTCCTGCTCTTAGCCCTCATGCCGACTCTTTCTGACCCCTCCAAGTGCTGCTGCATCCACAGCCTTTGCTGAATTGGTCCCACCACAGCAGGGGTGTCAGACTGATTCTGTACAGAAGACTCAATAACAACATTCAGCTACGGACCTAGAAGAAGATCTTGTGCTGTATGACTGCCAGGTGTAATCAGCTGATGGAGATGGGGAAATTCAAACACAAATGAAGAGGGAGGATTTTGTTTCTATTACTTACTGTCAGAATTCTATTTTTATTCGTTTATAATTGACAGATATAGTTAATTTTTAAGCATTTTTAAATTTTT
>NW_020714394.1:0-2013 GCF_002925995.2 Terrapene triunguis | reverse complement strand
CACACGCGGCAGGCAGGCTCCCCGTCGACTCCGCGGTACTCCTCTCGCCGAGCTGGAGTACCGCAGTCGACGGCGAGCACTTCCTGGTTCGACTTATCGCGTCCAGACCAGACGCGATAAGTCGAACCCAGAACTTCGATCCCCAGCCGCCGAACTAGCGGCTGGGTGTAGACCAGCCCTTAGTTATCTAATGTCCATAGTGCTTTGAACTTGCAATGTGTAGAGTTCTATATTACTGAGCTGAAGCCACACTCTCAGGTAACATCAGGCTATGCCTTTCCAGGGCTGGCTTAAGTTTCCAGAGAGAAGCTTCAATGCTTCTCAGTTTGTGCCCCAAGAGATGGCTGCATTTTAAAGTGGGAGGCAACTGATCCCTATACCTCCAGTTTATAATTCCGTTTGGAATTCTTCAGCTTGAAAGGCATTCTATAAATGCTAGGTGTTGTCCCAGAGCAGATAGGGCTTCTGAGGTGTCACTCAAAATTACCCCGAATCCACCTGAGAAAATGATTGGAATTTAGCAACCCCCATATGCGCAATTCTTTCTTAACACAGAGCTAACTCTCACCAGCACGCTCCACAGCCCCGCTAACATAACCAACAGGCAGCTCTTTTCCTGCGTTGGGCAGCTAGAAAGTAGCTGCATCTCCCTTCCTCTGCCACCTGGCATAGCTGCTACCTCTGCCACCCATTGCTCAGGTTTTCTTTGCCCACTGCTCTAGTGCCTCCCCTCCCATTCCATTACTCACTTGACCCACTCAGACCCCAGTTAAGAAAAGCAATCTTATTCAGGAAGGCACATAAGCATGTGATTATCTTTAAATCAATGGGATTTAAGCACATGCATAAAGTTAACCATGTGTATAAGTGCTGTTCTAAATAGAGATGGACATACACACATGCTTAAGTGCTTCTCTGAACCATCCAAGCTGCCACTAATTTCTGCCCCTTGCAAATCCTTACTTGAAAACGCAAATAAGAAATTTAGCAGTGAAATGGTTAATCTTGGCAGGATGTAATAAATAATCATTCTTAACTGGTATATAGATGAAAAACACCACAGATTGTACGCAGGGTACAGAGCCAAGTCAACCTAGCCAGTATTAAAATCTGCAGGCTTGCAGGGAGTTAGGTGTTTCTAACTAGATGCTATACCTATAATCAAATCCTTCTATGGATACTGTGCTGCCACTTACTGCTCCCTCCAAGGAATCTCTTACAAATGAGCTTAATGACCCATTAGGTGAAGATCCAGGTGAAATAAAGGAAATTGGATGGAAACGTGCATCAAGCTGGGGCACAGCCTTCTCAGTGCAATAAACATGGCCTGTTGCCATGGGAATGTTTTGCACCTAACTAAGAGGAAGGACAGGAGGAATCATAAATATTTCAGTTGCACATCTGTATGCTACCTGCCTATGGGGAACAAAGGGAATGCTACTTCCTCATCAACAAAGACCCACAAGACACCTGGCAACCAGGTGGGCTCCAGTCAATCTCCTCCTTAAGTGCTGATTATAACGAACCCTCTCCCAAATAACCCACTCCAGCTGCATCCCCCACCTTTAGACTGTTTTAAGTTTCAGTGCAGAAAGGTCATTTTCCAAATGATCTAGCAGCAAACTAGTACTGTAGCTTCCAGGAGCTAAGAGTGGGGGAAAAACAGGTTTATGGCATGTTGAGTTCAGTCTTTTCCTGCTCTTTAGCCCTGATGCCGACTCTTTCTGACCCCTCCAAGTGCTGCTGCATCCACAGCCTTTGTTGAATTGGTCCCACCACAGCAGGGGTGTCAGACTGATTCTGTACAGAAGACTCAATAACAACATTCAGATACGGACCTAGAAGAAGATCTTGTGCTGTATGACTGCCAGGTGTAATCAGCTGATGGAGATGGGGAAATTCAAACACAAATGAAGAGGGAGGATTTTGTTTCTATTACTTACTGTCAGAATTCTATTTTTATTCTTTTATAATTGACAGATATAGTTAATTTTTAAGCATTTTTAAATTTTT
>NW_020714393.1:0-2784 GCF_002925995.2 Terrapene triunguis | reverse complement strand
CAGGTATGCTTGGTGGCATGCCAGCTGCACCATAGTACATTTGGCATGACTTGTTTAAATTTGCAGTCAAACAAAGAGCTTGGAAACATACTGGGAGATCCAGAGGACTGTACTAATAGGATATTTGTTTTAAAGCTCAAATAACAAGTCCATCAAGAATCTCAAACAACATTCAAACTGAATACATTATGGTCCACAACTTCAACTGCGTAAGGATTCTCATGTTCTCTTCCTGGCTCTGCCATAGATGCAGCTTTGATTTCCTCATCTATAAAAGGAGGATAATACACACACACACTGTGTGGGAGACTAGAAGTGAGAATTAGTTAATGTTTGTACTGTGCTTTAAGAATCACAATTGAAAGGTACTATATGCTTATTCATAGCACATACTTATCTACCCTGGTTTTTATTCAGTATCTGCCACCATAATACCTGTATATGTTGATGTAAAACATTTAGTGTCTCTAATATTAAACTACTTGGTGATAGGTTCTTATTATATTCCAGAACTATGAAATTAAAAGAAAAGCTGCAGTAGATGCAGGTGGATGCAGGAGGGCTCATGACTCTTAGCAGCCAATAATTCCAGCAACTGGAGTTGCCAGATATTATTTACAGGTAAACTCACTGGGCCCAATTCGCTGCTGCCCTGCAGCTCATGTAAAATCAGGATTGGTACTGTTTTCACTGGTGTAAATGACTACACAAAGTGCAGGGTGATGAAAAGTTAGGCCCATTATTTGAATGTCTGAGGGAAGATCAAAAATGTTTGGATAACTGGAGTTTCAGATAAAATAAATTCAGTGTCTACCGAGTTTGGGATTTAGGGAAAATGAATGAATGTGGGAACTCTCCTCTTACACAAAGGTCAGTTGGCAATTGTTTTAGAGTCATACTTGGAAGCAGCTAATGGGACCCAGAAAGTTTTAAACTACAACTGAGGTTGGCTGTGCCAAAGCTCCAAGGAGACTTTGGTGTTATGCTGCCTAGGGTAGTTCTCTAATGGGAGGAAAAGAGTAAAGAACTCTGTGTGTGAGATTCACTCCTCTGTATTATCCAGCTGGAATGTTTTGGTAAACATCCAGCACATCCAGTTCTTTCCCAACTCCTCAAGAACACTGGCCATCAGGCTTTGCAAATCAACATTTCTGGGATGATATTTCATTCATTCATCCAGCTACCCATCCTCATTCTTCAGAACATGCCACATGCAAAGCGGAGCAGCTTGAGAGCCAGAGCTTCAGACCCCGCCCAACTGTTGGGTATGTTCATTTGGAAACAATTAATATACACCATTCTACATGGATAAGCAGGGCTGTGTTCAAAACACACCTATTGCCATGGGTTGTACACATTCCAACTAATACTATGATCGCATTGTCCTTGCCCAATAAAACTGCAATCTAAGAAATCCCCACACAAAGAAAACCAGAATGGGTCTAGTGCATGAGTAAATGCTTTTGGGAGTTGGCTCTAAGGCATCTGGAGTGAAATTTAGGCCCCACTGAATTCAATAGTAGTTTTGCCACTGACTTCTATTTCACTCCCAGTATCATGAAGAAGGGAAACTACTGCATTGAAGGAGCTACTATGTATGAACGGGTTACTATAGAGGTACACATTGCTGTAATCTAGCCCTAGTACCCAGCAGCTGTAAATCCTTCCTTTATTTATCCTGTTGGCTGTCAGCACAGGAGCATATTCTAACTTGCTATGAAGAGGAAGCTGGCCTGAATTTTTTTTTTCCTATTGACACACATGCCAATGGACTCTGCTGAACAGCTCTCACTACTTCTGGACTCTGACTCCTTACAGCAAATATATATTAAAAAAATTCAACCTGTCAGAGACAAGAAATATTTGACTTCTGCCGAGTATCAGCTTTCTGGCAGGCATGTGCTGGATTAATGGCTGCTGGCGAGCTGTGAGGCTTAGTGGAGGCAAGTACTTCAGGAAGATGGAGAGTTCCAGCAGGCTCAGAGACATAACTCACACCAGATGCTTTTACTTTGGGTTTTTTCTTTCTTCTCTGGAGTGATAATGATCCTGATCTATTAGTGAAGATGCACCAGCATCCTCCCCCAAACAGTACGCTGACCTCACAGCCTGCGTGGATTCCTATTAATACCTTTTATCCCTCTTTCTCTGCTGTGCAGCAGTGTGAGGTACAGAGGAACCTGCTTCCCGAAGAGCAGACCATAAGGCTGTTACTTAGGTCATGTTTCTTGCTTTGCATTATTAAGCTAAGTCCATATAATTCCTATATAGGTTTTGTTTGGCTGTAAACAAGTTTCTAGTGTCACACAGCTGAAAGAGACAGGAAAGATACAGAGCTAGGATTTCTCCCCCTACAGAGGAGTCACACAAGATAAGTTCGGTTCTTCATTCTGAATGCATGGCTTTTCAGATCCCAGGCTTGCTAGAAAGGCAGGGATCATTTGCAAAATTCAGATCTGGGTTTTGAACACTGCCTAAGCTTTCTAACAACATTCTCTTTCCTCTCCCTCATCCAGCAGAAATCTGCACAGTCAGGTCTGATGTTTGAAAATCGGTAGTGTTCAACAACATTTAGGGACAGTGGCATTTTCTAGGAACAATTCACTCCCACGTATTGGAAGGGTCAGAGTGAGAACACAAGCTGAAGCTGGTATCTGATCCGTGGTGTGTTTGTGCAACACCTAGAACAACTGGGGCACTACTGCAATATAAACAACAGGACTTTTTGTCCTGTCTCCTATTCCAGCCCTGGGCCTCCCCACTCAGCACTGCCGACACCTCACC
>NW_020714392.1:0-4262 GCF_002925995.2 Terrapene triunguis | reverse complement strand
CAGGTATGCTTGGTGGCATGCCAGCTGCACCATAGTACATTTGGCATTACTTGTTTAAATTTGCAGTCAAACAAAGAGCTTGGAAACATACTGGGAGATCCAGAGGACTGTACTAATAGGATATTTGTTTTAAAGCTCAAATAACAAGTCCATCAAGAATCTCAAACAACATTCAAACTGAATACATTATGGTCCACAACTTCAACTGCCTTTAAGGCAAATGGTATGTGTCCTTATCTCCCATTTTAGGAAGCCCCACCTTCTGATCATGGTACTTCCTGGAACATCATCTGAGCGGTATGCATATTATTTTGAGGGAGATGGGGAGGGGTAGAAGTAGCTGATGCAAAGTGGCTCTAGACCTAAATGCCTATGATAAAGAATTCCAGAAAGACAAATCAATTTAGAAAAATTACACCACCGCCACCCAACCATTCCCATTGCAAATTTGCTTTATCACTAAATTGACCCAGAGATGCTATCACTGCAGTGAAATGTTCTGCATTTTACTCTTTTAAATAGAAACTGTATGGTTGATGGAAACCTTGTTTGCTCTTATGACATTGAGCATCAGTGAGCAGTAATCTGTGACAGAAAATAACAATGATCATGCTGAAGTGATTATTTCATAGCATTTACAATCTAAAGGGCTGTGCCTGCTCTTTATCAATTTATCCTGCCTTTGATAAGTTTTAGCAACTCAAAGATAAACTCCAGTACTTTTCTTCCATACTCTGCACTCACCTGCTTTTTGGGAAATTCACTAGCTCAGCAACTTTCAGGGCCAACTATTGGCCTGTGCACCCTTACAGACTGCAGTGGTATATGGGAATTATTAAATCCACAGTAGTTTGGACATCAAATTTGCTTTCCATTTTTTAAATCAATTCAATATAAAAACAGTGATCTGCTTATACTACTCATTCCATTAAAATAAATCAATTTTCTGAACAGAGTCCCAATTATACTGTACTTTGGAACCTGAAGTAGCAAGAAGACCTGTAACGAGGCCATCATTTTACTGGATGAGTGAATCTGTTTCCTGTGCTACATATCCCTAATCCACTTGATTATAGTTCATTCTCTGACTACGAGATCAAATTCTTTCTTTCAAGCCCTGATCCTGCAAGCCTTTCTCTGATGAGTAGTTCCAATGAAGTTGGTGGAATTATCCAGGTGAGTAAAAGTTGCAGGATTGGGCCCCATAGTAGCAGGAGCGGCGCCAGGGTTTTTGGCGCCCTAGGCGGGGGTCCTTCCGCGCTCCCGGTCGTCGTGGGCAATTTGGTGGCGGGGGGGTCCTTCCACGCTCCGGGTCTTCGGGGTACTTCGGCGGCGGGTCCCGGAGCGATTGAAGGACCCGCCGCAGAATTGCCGCCGAAGACCCGGAGCACGGAAGACCCCCTGCCGCCAAAATGCCGCCCCCCCAAATCCTGGTGCTCTAGGCAACCACCTAGGTCGCCTAAATGGAAGCGCCGGCCCTGCATAGTAGCAATCCAGACTGAGCCAGTTTTTAAAATCATATGTCCAGTTTGCGGAAACAAGAAGGCAAAATGTACATGTGTAAAATGTGTTTTAAGGAAGGGGTGTGTCTAGAGTGTTTGGTCAGAGCAGGGAGCTAGCAGTAAGGATTCTCATGTTCTCTTCCTGGCTCTGCCATAGATGCAGCTTTGATTTCCTCATCTATAAAAGGAGGATAATACACACACACACTGTGTGGGAGACTAGAAGTGAGAATTAGTTAATGTTTGTACTGTGCTTTAAGAATCACAATTGAAAGGTACTATATGCTTATTCATAGCACATACTTATCTACCCTGGTTTTTATTCACTATCTGCCACCATAATACCTGTATATGTTGATGTAAAACATTTAGTGTGTCTAATATTAAACTACTTGGTGATAGGTTCTTATTATATTCCAGAACCATGAAATTAAAAGAAAAGCTGCAGTAGATGCAGGTGGATGCAGGAGGGCTCATGACTCTTAGCAGCCAATAATTCCAGCAACTGGAGTTGCCAGATATTATTTACAGGTAAACTCACTGGGCCCAATTCGCTGCTGCCCTGCAGCTCATGTAAAATCAGGATTGGTACTGTTTTCACTGGTGTAAATGACTACACAAAGTGCAGGGTGATGAAAAGTTAGGCCCATTATCTGAATGTCTGAGGAAAGATCAAAAATGTTTGGATAACTGGAGTTTCAGATAAAATAAATTCAGTGTCTACCGAGTTTGGGATTTAGGGAAAATGAATGAATGTGGGAACTCTCCTCTTACACAAAGGTCAGTTGGCAATTGTTTTAGACTCATACTTGGAAGCAGCTAATGGGACCCAGAAAGCTTTAAACTACAACTGAGGTTGGCTATGCCAAAGCTCCAAGGAGCCTTTGGTGTTATGCTGCCTAGGGTAGTTCTCTAATGGGAGGAAAAGGGTAAAGAAATCTATGTGAGATTCACTCCTCTGCATTATCCAGCTGGTATGTTTTGGTAAACATCCAGCACATCCAGTTCTTTCCCAACTCCTCAAGAACACTGGCCATCAGCTTTGCAAATCAACATTTCTGGGATGATATTTCATTCATTCATCCAGCTACCCATCCTCATTCTTCAGAACATGCCACATGCAAAGCGGAGCAGCTTGAGAGCCAGAGCTTCAGACCCCGCCCAACTGTTGGGTATGTTCATTTGGAAACAATTAATATACACCATTCTACATGGATAAGCAGGGCTGTGTTCAAAACACACCTATTGCCATGGGTTGTACACATTCCAACTAATACTATGATCGCATTGTCCTTGCCCAATAAAACTGCAATCTAAGAAACCCCCACACAAAGAAAACCAGAATGGGTCTAGTGCATGAGTAAATGCTTTTGGGAGTTGGCTCTAAGGCATCTGGAGTGAAATTTAGGCCCCACTGAATTCAATAGTAGTTTTGCCACTGACTTCTATTTCACTCCCAGTATCATGAAGAAGGGAAACTACTGCATTGAAGGAGCTACTGTGTATGAACGGGTTACTATAGAGGTACACATTGCTGTAATCTAGCCCTAGTACCCAGCAGCTGTAAGTCCTTCCTTTATTTATCCTGTTGGCTGCCAGCACAGGAGCATATTCTAACTTGCTATGAAGAGGAAGCTGGCCTGAATTTTTTTTTTCCTATTGTCACACATGCCAATGGACTCTGCTGAACAGCTCTCACTACTTCTGGACTCTGACTCCTTACAGCAAATATATATTAAAAAAATTCAACCTGTCAGAGACAAGAAATATTTGACTTCTGCCGAGTATCAGCTTTCTGGCAGACATGTGCTGGATTAATGGCTGCTGGCGAGCTGTGAGGCTTAGTGGAGGCAAGTACTTCAGGAAGATGGAGAGTTCCAGCAGGCTCAGAGACATAACTCACACCAGATGCCTTTATTTAGGGTTTTTTCTTTCTTCTCTGGAGTGATAATGATCCTGATCTATTAGTGAAGATGCACCAGCATCCTCGCCCAAACAGCACGCTGACCTCACAGCCTGCGTGGATTCCTATTAATACCTTTTATCCCTCTTTCTCTGCTGTGCAGCAGTGTGAGGTACAGAGGAAGCTGCTTCCCGAAGAGCAGACCATAAGGCTGTTACTTAGGTCATGCTTCTTGCTTTGCATTATTAAGCTAAGTCCATATAATTCCTATATAGGTTTTGTTTGGCTGTAAACAAGTTTCTAGTGTCACACAGCTGAAAGAGACAGGAAAGATACAGAGCTAGGATTTCTCCCCCTACAGAGGAGTCACACAAGATAAGTTTGGTTCTTCATTCTGAATGCATGGCTTTTCAGATCCCAGGCTTGCTAGAAAGGCAGGGATCATTTGCAAAATTCAGATCTGGGTTTTGAACACTGCCTAAGCTTTCTAACAACATTCTCTTTCCTCTCCCTCATCCAGCAGAAATCTGCACAGTCAGGCTTGATGTTTGAAAATCAGGAGTGTTCAACAACATTCAGGGACAGTGGCATTTTCTAGGAACAATTCACTCCCACCTATTGGAAGGGTCAGAGTGAGAACACAAGCTGAAGCTGGTATCTGATCCGTGGTGTGTTTGTGCAACACCTAGAACATCTGGGGCACTACTGCAATATAAACAACAGGACCTTTTGTCCTGTCTCCTATTCCAGACCTGGGCCTCCACACTCAGCACTGCCGACACACCTCACCCCGGGACCCGCAGCCCTGCTTGCTATTCCAGCCCTGGGCCTCCCCACTCAGCACTGCCGACACCTCA
>NW_020714391.1:0-1083 GCF_002925995.2 Terrapene triunguis | reverse complement strand
TTGCCGACACCTCACCCCGGGACCCGCAGCCCTGCCTGCTATTCCAGACCTGGGCCCCCCCAACTCAGCATTGCCAAAACCTCACCCCGGGACCCGCAGCCCTGCCTGCTAGCCCAGCCCTGGGCCCCCCACTCAGCATTGCCGACACCTCACCCCGGGACCCGCAGGCCTGGCTGCTATTCCAGCCCTGGGCCCCTGTGACGAAGTGGGGGGTTTTCTTGTTTTCTGTGGGGTTTCAATGGTTTGCATGCAGAGGGGGTGGGACTCAGTTTCCCTGGGTGTTACCGGTTTAACGAGGTGAGGGGAGAGGGAGTGTGTTTTGCAGAGGACCGGAGAGAGGACGTGGGGACCCAGCCGGTGACCTGGCGACCTGGTGACCCAGAGGCCCAGCTGAGGAGACGCAGCCGGTTCTGGCCAGTGGGAGAGAAGCAGGAGCGGAGGCCCCGGTTTACGACTCTGTTTACCTGGAGGGAAGACAATGGACAGAGGCGGGGCCTGGGGCCGGTGATCTCAGATGCCCAGCTGGGAGCAGGGGGGCTTGGGGCTGGAGAGGGGGAGCAAGCAGAGCCCACCTGGAGGCAGAGAGACTGGGATGTGCTGGGCTGAGGGAGGCCAGGCCTGAGGGTCAGAGAGGTTCCTGTGCTGTGTTCAACTCTCAATAAACCCTGCTGTTTCATGCTGGCTGAGAGTCACTCCGGTCTAGAGAACAGGGTTGCATCAACCCCTTCGGGGGTGGAGGCCCCAGGGGTCCAGAGCGAGTGGACTCCCTGAGGGGGCCCACGGCAGAGACAGACGTGCTAAGGCTCAGAGAGGTGCGGATCCAGGAGGTGGAGGGGCCGGACCCCGAGAGAGAGTGGACCCCCGAGGAGGGCTGTCTCACTAAAAGGGGCACCCCCCACAGACCGCACGGGGCCAAGAGTGGGCACGATCTGTGAGTCCGTGACAGCCCCCCACTCAGCATTGCCGACACTTTTCTCCCCAGACCCTCAGCCCTTCCTGGGACTCAATGGCAAGTTGTTGAGAAAGGCTAGATTCTGCAGGGTTTTGCCAAGCATCCACTAAGGAGAGACCAAATAGACTAAT
>NW_020714390.1:0-2179 GCF_002925995.2 Terrapene triunguis | reverse complement strand
AATTTCCTTCTTTGAGAGGGTTACTGGCCTAGTGGAGGGGGAAGCAGGAGATGTGATATCTCTTGATTTTAGTAAGTCTTTTGACACAGTCCTACACTACATTCTCACAAGCAACTGGGGAAATATGGTCTTGATTAAATTACTATAAGGTGGGTGCACAACTGGTTGAGAGACCATACTCAAAAAGTAGTTATCAATGGTTCGCTGTCAAACTGGGAGGGTGTATTTTGTAGGGTCCTGCTGGGGTCAGTCCTGGGTATGGTACTATTAAATATTTTCATTATTGACAATAGAGTGGATAGTATGTTTTATAGTCAATTAGTTAATTTTATCATTCATTTATTGTGTGTTATGAGATGTTATGATTAAGTCATATGCTATGTCATATATAATTGTAGTATGCTAAATATATTTAAGTTGTAGGATCATAGAAGTATGAGATTGATAAGTATTTAGGAGTGATAAGTATGCATTAGGTATATAAGTAAAGCAGGGCTGAAATGCAAGGCCTACCGGCTGAGGCCTGTAAGATGTACTAGGCCACAGGCTTAAGAAATGCTTGACATAAATAAGTGACCAAAGAGTGTCCCTATGCCATAAGATCATGAGAAAGATGTGTCAACAGGTGATGTTGCGAAAAACTGACCACAAAGTACTGTCTGAGATCACAAGATACCATGTTGTAACATCTCTTCCAACATGTGTCCTGACCGCAGGGTACATGTTGTGTGTAGATGCTAAGGAGAATAAAAGGAACTACAAACAACCTATGAAAAATGGGGTACCCCAATATTCTTGGGTGGTGCAATACAGAAAAGGAAAAAGAGTATTGACACCTTCATTCACATGCACAGAGCGTTAGGTGTAATCAGAATCACAAGATAAAAGAGGGCTCCCGGATTGGGTAAAATGGGTTACCTATGGGGAAAACGCATGAAAAGCTGAATGTTATGGTTCACTGGACAAGTTAAAAAACATTCCAAATATTAATGTTTTTAAGACTCAGACTGTAGCTGACTCAGCATCCACACCAAGAAATGACAACTACATTTGGCAGACCTCGGCACGGTAAAGCTAAGAAATTGAATTCTAATGGAGTGGAGTACATTAAGTAATATTTGTACAACATTTTGAAGATGTAAATTGGCAGGTTAGTATCTTCACTTGGAATGTTCTACAGAAGGAGGTCTGCCATACTTTACTGGAGATCAAAATAATTTGGATAAGTTCGATGTCCACAATTTGAAGAGATGAGTATCTTACTTTCTTATTCAAATCAGTGAACTAGTATGCAGTGATTGTGAAAAAAGTAAGGATGTATTAATTGTACTACACATGGAATCTATCAAAGTGTCAGCAGTGGTTGCTGTTAGTGTAACTAAGAGTTCTTCAGAATGTAATAAAAAACCTGAGAACTGAAACAAACATATCTAGAAAAGTACACATGGCCTGCATGCACGCATTTAAGCAGGGATGTTTTGGGCAGAGATTGCATCTCTTTTAGAAGAGGGTAGGGATGAACAGCTGTAGCTAAGATTGTTCAGATAAGGAGTCATGGAGAGAAATCAGTGCTTAGATATCAAGGTTATTGTCACTTTCAAAACACCAAAGAATGTGACCCTTAATTAAATTTGTCTCCTTATACGCATTTGTGACACTCATCCCTATAATATCAGAGCAACTCCAATATTACCTTCGTGGGATGGGGGGGGGGGGAAATTATCTTGAGGCTATTCTTGTTTTACCCTTGTGCACAGAGGCTAAAGGACTTGCCTAGGGCTAGTCAGTCAGTCCCCAGCAAAGCTGGGAACAGATTCCAGATCTTTTGAACTCCTCCTTCTGCACCTTAAACACAAAATTAGACGACTTCTCCTATGCAGAGGAACACAAGGGGAGGTGGGAGCTTGAGAAGAGAAATATGCTTAATTGAGAATAAAGGGAAATACTATGAGAGATAAAGATGCCCTGTTCAAAACAGGGGAAGTATGGTTTAGGTTAGTGCTCTCCTCTCTATTTACAAACACAGGTACAAAGTGCTGTGGCTACCACTAACATTCTCAATGCATACACAAGTGATATTCACCTTCCAGATTAGTCAGAGAATCATTTTATTTTAAAAATGATCTCCCTGGTTTTTTCTAGTTAAAGAAGAGCTAGCTAGCGATCAGAGTTCTCTGTG
>NW_020714389.1:0-5231 GCF_002925995.2 Terrapene triunguis | reverse complement strand
ATAGAAAACAAGCCACTCTTGAACTGACATAAATGTCCACAACCTCTTGCACTAGTTAATTAGTCTGTTTAAAATCACTTCAGTGGAATTTGTGGGTGCTCAATACCAGGTGGGATGGGGGATGTTAGACCACTTGTACTTAAGCAGCTATACATGGATTCAGGAGCCTAATTTTAGGGACTCAGATTTTAGCCCTTAAAAACACTGTCAACAGGAACCACTGGTTCAGTGAGCCACGGAGAAGCTGATGAGATGTGGGACACAGGAATCCTTGAGAAGAATCTGCCAACCATTTAAGATAAAGACATGGCAAGAGCGTCTTAAAAAATGGGTTTTGGATAGAGCTTTCTTTCCCAAGTTAGATCTTTATATACTCTGAAGTGGTAATTTTCACTGTGAACAGTAGTGGGAGCTTTCTCCTTAAATGATCAAATGATGTTTAACCTATTAAACTGATACCCAAAATGGAACTTTTGGAAAGCGTCATCCATTTAGAAAGATGAAATAGGATTGGACTCAATCTGGAAATAGTTCTAGACCATTTTGGAATTTTCCTTCCTCCGGTACCCCACTGTCCTCCTTGGTTGAGTCTATGAACTCTCTTCCCATTATCTAAGTCAGTGGTTCTCAAGTAGGGGTATGCATACTCCTGGGGGTATGCAGAGGTCTTCCAGGGGGTACATCAACTCATCGAGATATTTGCCTAGTTTAACAACAAGCTACATAAAAAGCACTAGCAAAGTCAGTACAAACTAAAATTTCATACAGACAATGTCTTGTTTATACTGCTCTATATTACTATACATTGAAATGTAAGTATAATATTTATATTCCAATTAATTTATTTTATAACTATATGGCAAAAATAAGAAACTAAGCAATTTTTCAATAATAGTGGCTGTGACACTTTTGTATTTTTATGTGTGATTTTCTAAGCAAATAGTTTTTAAGTGAGGTGAAACTTTAGGGTACGCAAGACAAATCCGACTCCTGAAAGGGGTACAGTAGTCTGGAAAGGTTGAGAGCCACTTATCTAAGCAACACCAAAAATCCCCCCAGGGTATTCACTTTGTTAATCAGCGTTTGGTTCAGCTTCATTTTGATTCTCCTCCTCCATTCCAGATTCTGCTTCCATACAAATCAGCAGCAAAACTCCCATAAACCTTCACTGGGCACATAATGAGATCACAGAGCCCGAAGTCTGTGAGGTACTAAACACCATCTAGAGCTAAGCTCCAGCCTCTGCACATTCAACTGCTAAAGAAACATTTCAGCTACCTCAAACAGACCGGTTTGGTCCTAACTTCATAAGACATTTGAATGCTTGCTGTGAGTTCAGATGCTTCTGTGAAGAGGATTTTTATTAAAAATATGCTCAGGTTTGTTTATAAAGTGGGTTTCTGGGGAGGGTGGTGACGGGTAGAGGAAGGGAGGCACAGGCACTGCAAGTACATGTTCCCCGAGTAAGAGCCACCCATAGCCAGAAGTAGCTTTCGGGGCAAGTTACTCCTGTGTTGTTTGGAATGCTGCCCCTTTCCTGTTCCTTACTGCCTGGCACCTGCATCTTTCGCATGCCAGTACTGTCAGACCTACAAGAAACCAAGAGAGGGGGTTCAATAGGTAAGTTACAGTGCAAGTTCTTAACAACTTTAACTTCCATGTGTAAATGCGTGCTTTGCTGAGCTGGTTTTAAATATACTCTTCACAGAGACGCAGTGTTGAGAAAGTAATCCGCTGCCAACAGTGATTGTCAGCAACCTATCCCCTTTGCCCTCCCTTAGTTGGGGTATATAAGGTTAGTTGCTAGCAAAGATAAGACAAGAATGATCACCGTTTTTAGTGTGATTTAGTGTGCTGACCGTACATCTGATGGTGGGGAAACTGTTTTATCCTGTTGACTCTAGCACAGGAGCCTCAGTTATTGTGGGAAGGGAAATAACTTACAACCATTTCCACAGGTCATTTTCTGAATGTAAATAGGGTCCTAAAAGGAGTCCCCTCCCTTTTCCATACACCTCCCGTTAGTGTCAAGAGATTACATATACATAATGGGAAGAGGATAGACCTCTTGGTCCATAATCGTTACTGGCACAGAAATAAGAAATTTGACAGACAAAGAGTGCCAGACTATCTGCTTACTCTCTTAGAAATCAGATTTAGACTTACTGTTCTGAGTCAAATACAAAGAGTTTGAAGTCACACTTCCAATGGATTAATTCAGCCTCAACTTAATTCCACTTAATATAAGCATTATCAAACAGAAAGTGTCATCACCAACATAAGCCACATTTAATTCAGTCAACTACAATTATATTAATCTCTATTGATGTTCTGTCTTAGTCAGGTTTACATAGGAAGACTGCATTAATTACTGTTTCATTGTCAATTTCTCCCTGCAGCACACTAACTAGCGTATTGCCAGAACACCACAATCCGCTGACCCAGTGCTGACAGCAAAGGCAGAAATATTATGCACCAAAAATAGCAGTAGCATAATCTACCCCATAGCACTGCCCCTGAACAAACAGTTCTAAAGACACGAAGCAATTTTAAATTTTTATACTAAATGAGAGCAGCAGTTTTAAATCAGCCCTTTCATGAGTTGATTGCTGCAAGTTTAAGAACTGCAACATTCATGAAGCATAAAAGCATGCTGAGAATTCACATTAAGGAAAGAATGTGGAGAATTTACGTTAGTCACAGACTGGAGGAGTTCTTGATCTAAGGTATCAAAAGTGCCAACCGTTCCCCCTAACTCCTAATGTTTGTGCAATGGGATATTACGTGTGGGTTTCCCTTGCATTGGCCAGACACGTATTTCTGAATCATTAACTTTTCAGAAAAAAGTTATTTCCTGAAATGCTAGTAGCATGTGATCTTCAGTTGACTTTGCAGGGAGTATTCTCTAGCTTGCTTCCTATGCTCCTTTGCAGAGAAACTTCCCACCTTCTCCTCATCTGGTACCAATTGGATGAGATAAATTATCAATGCACAAAATGGCAATAGCTGCCTCTGTAGAAAATTTTATGCTCTTTGTCTACAACAGAGCTTGTTTTTTGTCTCTGGCTTTGCCACTGAAGAGATCCAGGCCAAGCCTAGTTTAAGAAAGCCTAAATATTTATTTGAATCCCTTCCATACAAAACATTTTGAAAAAAAGATACTTACCAATATTTATATCTATATCTATTCCATTTTATTGCAGGGAAGCTCACTCTGTGCAGAGACCAGTGACAAAATAGGCAAAGAGGCCAGCACAAGTTTATGAGAAAGGAGGGATGATCAAAAGTGTAGACAAGTGCTAATGGTGTAGGGAAACATCCAGGCAAGAAATGGGAAAGGAAAAGAGCTTCTTAGATTATCTAGCAGTGGTAAATGATTTGTTATAAAGTAAACTAGCTAGCACTCAAAACATGTGTTTTGGTTAGTCAACTTTAAAGTTCCATGTGTCCTGAGTAGGGGGATGTAGCGGGGTGGTCACTCGCTCCTGCCCTGAGGAGCTTAGAACAGCCCAGCAGAGGGCTGTGGCTGGGGCAAGCAGCTCCCAGGCTGATTAGGGAAGTAGGCACAGCTGGGAGCCACGCCCCAAACAGACCACAGCCGGCCCCTATAAAAAGGCTTTGAGCCAGGAGCATAGATAGTCTTTCTCTAGCTATAGAGGGAGATGGGCCTGGCTGCAGGGAGCTAGAGATAGGGTACCTGAGTGGAGCAGGGCTGGGGAAAGGCAGAGGAGCCTGGAAAGCCCCAGGCTGCGGCCTAGCCTAAGGCAAATAGGTATTGGGGGTTGCAGAGGGCAGCCCAGGAGTAGGCAAAGGCAGCAGGTCCAAACCCAATCTTGCTGGTGATGAGTAGGCTGATACTGCAGTCTGCCCCAGGGTGTGGGGGCTAGATGATGACTGGCAGTAGCCTTATACTGAGGTGAGGTGGGGATAGTGGGTGGGGGTTCCCTGGGAAGGGGAGACCCTGATACTGAGGGGTGTATGGCCAGGAGCAGCACCCCAGATAACAGGGCACTGGGTCCGGGAGGGACAAGGGGGGCCAAGCAGCAGCGGGATGCCAGTCTGCAGAGGGCGCTTTAAGGGCTGGATGAGTTAATTCCCAGAGATAACCAGCAGGAGGTGCTGCAGGGGTGAGTCCCACATTGCTACAGGGGAACTAGAAAGGAAAGAAAAATTATACTGTCTAGACACAAAGAAGAAAATTATTACAAGTAGCAAAAGGGAGAGAGAGTCTCATTATTTCCCATTTTCTCTTTGCTGGTGGAAAAACTATCAATTTTATCCATTCCATGTGCCATTCACCATGTAGAAGTTTATACATAAATACAGATTAGTGGTTATACAAGATAATACTGATGTGTTCTTACAAAGCAAGAGCTTGAAGTTCTTGTCAAAGAAAATCTGAGGGAAAAGGGAGTTCAGGAGACCTGGCAAGTTCTCCAGGAGACAATATTAAAGGCACAACTAACTGCAAATTATCCTGATGCAAAGGGAAGATAGGAAGAACAATAAGAGACCAATATGGTTCCATCAGGAGCTTTTTAATTACCTGAAAATCAAAAAGGAAACATGAACAAATTGCTAAAGAGGAGTACAAAAGACTAGCATGAGCATGTAGGGACAAAATGAGAAAGGCTAAGGCACAAAATGATTTACACCTAGCAAGGGACATAAGGCAATTAGAAGCAAGACAAAGATGAAGGAAAGTGTATCCCCTCTACTTAGAGGGGAAGGAGCGCTAATAACGGATGACATCAAGAAAGATGAGGTGTTTAATACCTATTTTGCTTCAGTCTTCACTAAAAAGGTTAATGGTGATCAGATACTCAACACAAGTAATATTAACAACAAGGAGGAATTAATGCAAGCCAAAATAGGGAAATAAATTCATTCTAGGATACTTAAGGAATTAGTTGAAGCAATCTCAGAACTATTGGCAATTATCTTTGAAAACTTCTGGAGGACAGATGTGGTCCTAGAAGACTGGAAAAGAGCAAATATATTACCTATCTTTAAAAGGGGGAACAAAGAGGACTGGGCAATCATAAGCCAGTCAGCCTAATTTTGATACCTGGAAAGATACTGGAACTAACTATTAAACAACCAATTTGTAAGAACCTGGAGGATAACAGGATTATAAGGAATAGCCAGCATGGATTTTTCAAGAACAAATCATGGCAAACTAACAATTTCCTTCTTTGAGAGGGTTACTGGCCTAGTGGAGGGGGAAGCAG
>NW_020714388.1:0-13103 GCF_002925995.2 Terrapene triunguis | reverse complement strand
GCAGGGTTTTGCCAAGCATCCACTAAGGAGAGACCAAATAGACTAATTTATTTCTTAGTGTGACCTTCCACTACACAATCATCAGGGGCTTCTCCTTAAATGCCAAGGGCCCACCTGAGCCTGATTCCACCACTGGTACCATTTCGGCAGCAGTTGGCTTACTAAGAGTAGGCTCTGTGTGGGTGTATTTCTAAACAGGTCCTGGGGAACATAATAAAATAATAACAATGCCTATTTTTATACAGCGCTTTGCATCAGTAGAACTCAAAACACTTCACCATCTTTTTAATATAGGTTTATCCTCACAACACCCATAGACCATCCTTCTTCTGAACATCTACAGTTCTTCATTCACAAAAGTGGTTTTTCGTTTGGTAATAGTCAAAAGATTTGCGATCCTCCATTTAAAGAATAAAAAGCTAATAAATTGTCTAGTTAAGACAAATTACCTGGATCTCCTCTCCAGAGCTGGCAGCCCGGCAGTGTTAAATCTCCTATCTTCCCATGCTTGGCTTGTTATTTAATTAAGACTGAGATAGGGATGACAATCTAATTATTTTGAAATGTGAATCCAGGCTAAGAGCAAAGAGCCCTGTGTGTGGCCATAAGGTGGTCACCGAAGGAAGGGTGGTGGGACTGGGCAGGCAGAGACATTTATTACTGTTTTTAAAGAAGAACCCTGTCAAAATCAGTTTGATAAAGGCCCTGACACAAGTACTTATTACCAGTCACTGACGTCAGTGGTGGTCTCAGGCAGTTTAGCAACATCATATGCCTGCTGCCTTGACTGTCCATGAGGTGAAGAGAGAATTAAGGATTGAAGCTAACAGTCTCAGGTCTGGCCAGCCGTCTGCGCACAATCCCCTTTCTAGTACATGAATGAAGGGAAAACAATGTCTTCTAACTTGTGAACGAAGAGAGGTGCAACTCCCATTCCACCACCACTCAACCTCTCAGAAGCAAAGGACTAATGAAAGTCTGCAGGTGGCTCTCAGCATAGCGTGAATTAAAGACAAGTGCTCTAAAACACTGCCCTATCCTGTTGCCAGAAATGCTGGTGTGTTAGCATCTTGAGGTGGGTCGGGGGGGCGGTATTTTACAATCATATGTGAGGGTGTTGGGTTTTTTAAAAGCACATACAGCTAAAAAGAAAGACTTCCTCAATATACAACATTACAGGCCTGATCCTGAAATCATACTTCAGGCCAGGAGAGCTTACCTGCTGTTGGTGTTAGGAGACAGAGAGAAGGGGTGCTGGAGCAAGCATCAGGGTGAGGTGCAGCAGGCTAGCAATCTTTGCTTAACTTTGGGAGCTTTTCCAGGATCATCCCTTTTTTGAGGTAGCTGCTGGGTGCTGCTGGCAGACGCGGTACTGCATTGCTACACAGCAGCAGCTACCCACAGTGCAACTCTGAAAGTCGATGCTAGCCTTGGTACTGTGGACGCACTCCGCCGACTTAATGGTCTTAAGTGGGGACACACACAATCGACTGTATCAAATCAATTTCTAAAAAATCGACTTATATTAAATCGACCTAATTTCGTAGTGTAGACATACCCTTAGATTGAGGTGGCAAATGTGATAATTTGATTCCCCCATTACTGATGTTAATTCACATTTTTACATGTCACTCAGTTCAGAGCAGGATGGATAAAAATCTATAGTAAAAAAAATCTGATTTTTAAATTTAAATCAGATTTTATTTAAACAGGTTTATTTTTTAAAAGCAGGCCTATTTAAAATTAAATTTGAAATGGATAACCTGTTTTAAGGCTCAAACTTATTATAATAATATGTTAAAATCATTGAAACTAAATTAAAAAAAATCATATTAAGCAGTATATTTTTTTCTGCCAATTTTTAAAGGAAGTCAAACTGCTGAACTAGTGGAAGTTAATGGCTAAACCTCTGGAACCAGAGCTTGTTGAAGTGCTAAACCAGCTTTGAGAGCAGTCACCTCTTCTGAAGGGGATAAATATATAATATATAATATTTTTCTTGAATTCAGTTTAGTCAACTAGTTCAGTTCAGTGACTAGTTCACTTAAAGTTAAGAAACTAATTGGAAGCAGAAAAAGCAGGAAAGCTTGTTTTCCTCTTCCAATCTGTGAATAAAAACTAGGTTTGAGAAGGTGAGAGCTATTAATTCTAAAATCCTGAAGCACATGGTGACCAGAAACAATCACTTCAATTCATTAACTACAAATATTTCCTTTGCTTATTAAACCAGTTTTAAATGCAAAACATGTTTTGATAGGTTTATGTATCAGCACTTTTAAGGCAGTTTTATTTAAGAAAAAATCTAAATGCTGTTTTGTGCATTTTAATTGACTTTTAGTTTCCATCCAAATAGAGCTTGACACATCACAAGTAAAAAATTAATAAATTGAGTACATAAGAAATGCATCACTTACTATGTTAAGATAATAAAGAATGTAAAAATTAAGATTCTGAATAAATGTAAGTTAAACTATAAAATTGCTTAAGTAAATGTGTATAGATGTAATGTATCCTTTTGGTTAGCAAAAAGCAGCACCAAATTTAGTGTAAAGGCTATATTTAGTTGCAAATAACATGTATTAATGGCTACGAACTAATGACAATCAACCTTTCGTTAAGAAAATAACTGAAGTACAAATGCAAAACATGATTAAAGTTTGATTTAGACCAAGGTTTCCTGCTTATTTAAATCACAATTAGAATAGTTGATTCAAATAGCTTTGGTTTAAATAAATCCACCCTGGTTTAGAGAACAAAACCAGCCTTGTCAGTTTCACTTCCTTTTTCATGCATAAGCTCAACACTGTTGCTTTGGGATTTTCAACACTGCAGGGGAATATTTATATCTCTTCCCCTCCTTCTGTCCCCCGAAATGCTGCTTTTACTAAATCAGGATTTAGGCTTGCTCCACTTTCAACGTTTTTTTTTAACTAGTGATTGTGATGTACATTGAAGAAAAGGCTTTTATATATTAGGTGCATTAAGCATTACCATCAGGACAACACCCAAATGCCAAGTCTGTCCTGGTGCATCAGCTGCACCTTCATGCTTCCAACTTCAGGATAGCAGAGCTGGATTTACTCAGAAAATATTTACCTCAAATTTAAGTGAAAAAACAAAAGGGGCTATTTCATTGTTTTGATTTACTGGGTCCTTTTTACTCTAGTATATTATAAGATATTAGGATTGCCTCAGTGCAAAGCAGCTTTAGAATATAGCAATAGGAAATCATGATACACTGAGTCCCTTCCTAGCTGTGTACCTTGACAATGGCAGAATCATAGTGATGAATAGGCCCGTAAATAAGATATTAAAGAACAATTCATTTTTAGTTCTGCTGAGCAACTGCACCAAGTGAGTTGTAAATACTTTAAACTCCCAGAAGATTTTATACCCCTTGCAACAATCTTTTCATCTCCATCAGTATCCTGTAGTCTTCCACTATGAAGACACAACCCTGAGCTCTTCTGGCATACTTTGCTCTTATAGTAATATTGTTTTAGCCAAGAACAGTTAAAAGAGATGCTCTCAAAACATTAGTTTTAGTATATACACACACTGCAGAATCTGGTATGGATGGAAATGTTTCTTTTTGTTTAAGTGTAAACATTCTCCTGCAGAGTTCTAGAACTAAGGCTTTGTCTACACTACCTTGTGTCATTACAGCCGCTAAAAGGTGCGCAGTGTAGCTGCTATTTGTCAGGCAGGAGAGCTCTCCTGCCGACACAAAACTTCCACCCCCCACGAGACCAGAGCGCTCCTGCTGACAAAAGTTCATTCGTAAAACTTTTGTTGTTCAGGGGGATGTTTTTTTAGACAAAGCCTAAAGGTTGTATTAGTGCATGAAACCCAGAGTGCAAAACTGACTAAAAACATGACGTATAAGAACCAATCTACTTCCACATTCAGTCTGACAGATTCACAAAAACAAACAAAAAAAAAGGCCAAACCCCCCACCAACTAACCAAAACACACCGGTTGTTGTTGTGTTTGGGTTTTTTTTGTCGGAGCTTCAAAAATGTTTCAGTTCCAGTAAAGTTTTGTTTTATGCTAATTCTTGTTTTAGCCATAACAGTTTCTTCTGACCCTAATTAGGACCAGTCATGGGTGAAAGGCTCTTCTGTTGGTTTGAACTGACAGACCTGTGTTCTATTGTGCATATGCACAATGGGGCTGAATTAAAGTTTCATGGAAATGTTAATTCTGGCATTTCCTAACTTGTGAGTTCTTGACTTTGCAACCTTAACACTTTAAATAAAGGATTTTTTGGTAGGGAAGATACCCTACTATCCCATACTATAGCATTAATCAGCACTAAGCTGAACTGCTATTTTCTTGCATGGTAATAACTAAAATCATTCTGTGGGTTATTTACAGAAGTAAATAAAACCTGGTCTCTACCTGACTTTGCTTGTTTCCAGCATTACAACCAATCAAGGGCTTCTCCATTTATGCTTTTAGGAGTTTGGCTATGATCCAGAGTGTTTCTTGGCCATATAATGGCAATCAAAATAATGCTAATGCTGGCAACACTTACTGGAATGATAAACATGTTATTTAAACAGATCCGAGCCCTTTGTTCTTCAACTCACTATAACCCTTACCCATGCTATTAATGTTGGTAATATTTTTCCTACCACCAACTAGAGCAAGAATATGGACTCGCTAAACTACTGCTGGTTTCTGACGTCTATAAGTCAATCTAATTAATAGTGAGGAGTTAGCTTTTCTTCTTTATTAACCATTAGCCTGTAATTCCCATAAGATGATACCTGACTCTATCATGTTCCCCCCACCACCACCAGGATTCAGTTGCTTTTTGAGTTAAAATGAATATTTTCCTAATGTTTAGCTTAAACTTTTCCATCCTTAGCTTCAAGTCACTGATGTTGATAAACTGGAAAGGGTTCAGAGAAGAGCCATGAGGATGATTAAATGATTAGAAAACACACCTTACAGTAATAGACTCAAAGACTTCAATCTATTTAGCTTAACAAAGAGAAGCTTAAAGTGTGACTCAGTTACAGTCTATAAGTATCTACCTGGGGAACAACTATTTAATAATGGGCGCTTCAGTCTAGTAGGGGAAGATATAACATGAGCCAATGGCTGGAAGTTGAAGCTAGACAAAATCTGACTGGAAATAAAGTGTAAAATTTTGACTGAGGTAATTAACCATTGGAACAATTTGCCACGGGTTGTGGTGGATTCTCCATCACTGACAATTTTTAAATCCAAGCTTGGATTTTTTTTCCCTACAAGATCTGCTCTAGGAATTATTTTGTGTAAATTCTATTGCCTGTTATTATACACAAGGTCAGACTAGAGGATCACAATGGTTCCTTCTGGCCTTGGAATCTATGAATCTTTAAGACAGAGTATTTCCCTTACTTTGTTCATATTGTTATCTTGAAGACATTTAGAGCCTCTGCTTATGTCCCCTTGGAGCGGTCTTTTTTTCTAAATTATATACATTTAGCTGCTTCAGTCCCTCCAATGCCAAAATCTTTATGCCTGTGCCCTGCAAGGCAGAATGCATCCTACAAATTGATTTGCTGATCAGTAGTAAACCACTATAAATCACCTTTAACAGTACAATACAGTCTTAGTTTCCTTCCTAGAGTTCTCTCTCTTCCAAGAGGAGTTGTCAGGTCCTTGGGCTTCGTAGCAAATTTTCCTGATGAACAGCAAATTCGACCTAAGGGTTGAAGTTAGGCTGTTACTACATCTGGTCAAGAAGAGTGACCTATCAGGAGTATGCTTAGAACAAAGAATGATTGGGTATGTTATTCTGCAAGTCAGCAATTATTGACTAGGGCATCTGTCTTATCTGGGCATAGGCGCCAGCTTCCTCCGGGCCTGGGGTGTGCGCAACCTCCCGCTCCGTCCCAGGCCCAGCCCCCACCACTGTTCCCTCTAATTTTTTATATCCATGTGCGGAATGAATTTTATTATGTGCACAAATATGGAGGTGATGTGTGGCGGGTGTGGGGCCAAGGGGTTTGGAGTGTGGGAGGGTCTCAGGGCTGGGTCAGAGGGTTGGGATGCGGCAGAATGAGGGCTCTGGCTGCGGGTGCAGGCTCTGGGGTGAGCTGGGATGAGGGTTTTGGGGTGCAGGATGGGGCTCAGGGCTGAGGCAGAGGGTTGGGTGCAAGGGGGTAAGGGCTCTGGGGTGGGGATGAGGGGTTTAAGGTGTGGGAGAGGGCTCAAGGGCTGGGGCAGAGCACTGGGGTATGGGGGGGTGAGGGCTCCAGCTGAGGGTGTGATCTCTGGGGTGGGGCTGGGGATGAGGAGTTTGGGGTGCAGGCAGTCCTGGGGTTAGAGCCAGAGGATTCCCCCCAGCCCTCTCCCCGCTGGCAGCACAGAGCTCTGGGGCTGGGGGAGAGGCCTGGGGCAGCCCGGCATGCCCCAACTTTCTTCCCTCTCCAGCTCCACCCACCCTCTACCTCTCTCTTCTCCAGGCTGCTGTGGCTGCGTGGCCCTTTATAGCCTGTTGCACGGCCACACAGCTTAGAGGGAATTTAAGCCACCACCTGACCCCTTTCCCCAAACCCCCATTCGCATCCCACCTCTTCCTGCCCCTGCTCCATCCCAAGCCCCGCTCCCACCCATCCCCTTCTCCCAAGTCCCCATCCCACCCTGCCTCTTCCCGCCCCCACTCCTTCCCGAGCCTCCTGCATCCCCCAAAACAGCTGATGGAGGCAGGCAGGAGGCACTGGCAGGGAGGAGGAGGAGTTGATCAGCAGGGCTGCTGGGAGGCGCTGAGGGGGAGAGGGGAACTGGCTGCCAGTGGGTGCCAAGCACCTGTTAATTTTTTTCTGTGGGTGCTCCAGCCCTGGAGCATCCACAGAGTCGGTGCCTATGTATCTGGGTCTCATGCTGCAGTCCTTACTCATATAAAACTAATCAGAATTCAGTCAGTTGCTCCAACAGACTACCAGGGAGTAAGGGAGCCAACTGAGGGGGATAGGGACATTGCAAAGAAGCTAAATGATTTCTTTGCATCAGTCTTCACCACAGAGGATGTTGTGGAGATACATACCCGAAATGAGTAGGACTGAGGTAACAGAAAGACAGAGCTGTGAGAATATGAAATATCCAAAGCAGTGCTAGAACCTATAAAAAGAAAAGCAACAAATCCCCAGGATGTCCAAAAATTCAAGGGGATTTCCAAATGAAGCCACTGAGCTGCTAACAAATACATGCTGACTTTCCATTAAAATCAGCTGCTGATATTGGAGAACAGCAAGTGTTGTAATGATCATTAAAAAAGGCACAAGGGTGATTCTGGCCTGGTCTACACTAACCCCCCAATTCGAACTAAGGTACGCAACTTCAGCTACATGAATAACGTAGCTGAAGTCGACGTACCTTAGTTCGAACTTACCGCGGTCCAGACGCGGCAGGCAGGCTCCCCCGTCGACTCTGCGTACTCCTCGCGCCGAGCAGGATTACCAGAGTCGACGGCGAGCACTTCTGGGTTCGATTTATCGCGTCCAGACAAGACGCGATAAGTCGAACCCAGAAGTTCGATTGCCTGCCACCGAACCAACGCGTAAGTATAGACAAGCCCTCAGAGAATTACAGCTCGCTGAACCTCATTTAAGTACCAGGTAAACTGGCTGAAACAATGATTAAAGAGAACGTTCTAGAACATCTAGTTGAATAGGGTGAGAGGGACCAACCAGCATGACTTCTGTAAAGAAAAGTCAGACCTATTTAATTTACTTGAATTCACTTGAACATGTAAACTAAATAGTGTGTATACAGAAGAGCTGATTGATATAATTTATCTGGACTTTCAAAAAAGTCTGATATAAGTTTTGCCTAAGAAGTTAAGGGGACTAAGTACTGGGAGATAAGAGCCTTGTACTGTCAGGGATCGGAAACTGGGTAAAAGTCAGAAAACAAAGTACGATTCAAAATAGATGAGGTATTTATACAGATAACGGGGCAGATCCTCAGCTGGTGTAAGTTGTCATAGCTCTATTGACTGCAATGGAGCTAGGACAATTTACACTAGCTGAGGAGCTGCTCCAGTGTGAACATCTACAGTTACATTGGAGAGGGGAAAAAAAGATATAAAAAGGTATAAACTCCTTTGCTTCAGGACATAAGCCAACCACAGTTGCTGGAGTTACAAAGAAGCTTTCCCTTTGGGCAGGTTATTTTATAATTGTTTATTACAGGGATCCTTACATCTTCCAGAGAAGCTGCTCATACTGTATACTGCTGAAGATGGGATACTGGACTAGGTGATTTTACTGGCCCAAACTAGTATAGCAATTCCTGGGGGAAGCAGAATCCAGGTAGTCAGCTTCCTCTGCATTCTGCCTGCAGGTCCTAGCATATACAAATGTCCATCACCAGAAGTGTAGCCCTTTTACTAGCAAGTAAATGGGTCAAATGACCAATTCCATCCCACTTTTAAGTCTGCTGAATTTAGCACAAAATTGTGAAAATCAATATTGGAACTCTGAGGTCAAAGGAAAAAGAATCCAATTAGCTTCAACATGACTAGGATTTCATCTAAAAATGCTTTAAACTTATACAGTTATAATAAATTTGATTTTAAATTATTTGAGTATACAGGCAACAGGAAAATATCAGGAAAATAACAAGGCAAGTTACCCTTTGATATCAATTGCAAATTCTGCTGCAGAAATATTGAATTTATGGCACAGTAATCACCAGTTTGTTGTTCATGTGTGGATATTATTTAAAATGCTGATTATTATGGTTTAAAAGACAAAATAATTTGCACAAAGAAAGACACCAAAAAACCCAAAGAATGCAAGTCTTCTATATAAACAAGCCTGGTACATGGAGCTGTTGCTTCAATTTATACCCCTCCTCCCCCATGAATCCATGACTTGAAAGGCATCGTTCATACTCTTCATATTTGTTCTGTGTGTCTAAAACTGACTACATTGCTGTTCACAAAAGAGAGACATTTAACAGGTCCCTCATTTCCTATATTGGATTTGAGCGTAACACAAAAAAAGAGAGAGAGAGAGACAGATAAATGTGTCCTACTTATAGTGAAAGATAACTATTTTATGTTCTTTGATACAGTGCCCAAAATCTGACAACCAGGTAGAGATGCTTTTCTTCTCAAAACAAAAAAACAATACTTAGAATAATAAGAAACAAGCATGTGATGTTGCTGCATTTTGTCATAAAGGCTGAAAAGCTATTGATTTTCCAATCTGTATCTCAGTTGATCCAAAAGGCCATATCTCAGCAGAGCAAGAAGACTGAAATTCTAAAGAGAGAAATTGGATTGCACAAAGGACAGCTGCCAACTTCCTCCCCTTTCAAATACCTAACCTCTCAGATGTGTCTTGGCAGGCAAAGCAAGAAGAACTTTGAGGCATCTTAAGGATAGTATTGTAACATTCCAGGGTGCAATCCAGACCAGTGAGGTGTTGTGTCACTAGCTGCACCGCAACCTTGGGTGTCTTACAATGCTTTGCTGCTGTAGCTCTCAACCAGAGCCACTCACACACAGCCTGCCAGCATGCAGGTCACACCCTCAGTGTCTGTGTATAGCTGCAGCCCTGGTCCAGCAACTCTGACCTCAGCAACCTGTCAGCAACACACCAATCACATTCTAGCTTCCACCAGTTTTGATTACTACTTGTAGGGTGACCCCAACACACTTCCAGTCCCAAATTTTCCCCAACATTTGTGTCCTGGACAATTCAGAGATTAAAGGTCCATTGCCCCTGTAAAGGGTCAGTATGCCACAGTTTGCTTACCAAACAGTTCAGTTTAAACACAGCACTGGATTGGTTCAGATTAAAAATAAAACAAGTTTATTTAACTACAGAGAGAGAGATTTTAAGTGAGTACAAGTATAAGTTAGAAATGGTTACAAGACAAATAAAGATAACACACTTTCTAGTAGCTAAAATTTAACAAGCTAGACTTGATTCAAGGTAAAATCCTTATAACAAGTTACCAGCAACATGGCTGACCAAATTCTCAGGATCAAACCCCAAAGTCAAAGGTCTGTTCGTTGATTTTCTTAGGTGAGAGAGAGAGAGAGAGATAGCTTGTGGTATT
Organism: Terrapene triunguis; assembly: GCF_002925995.2. Taxonomy (NCBI): domain Eukaryota; kingdom Metazoa; phylum Chordata; order Testudines; family Emydidae; genus Terrapene; species Terrapene triunguis. Next base: position 3,035 of record NW_020714388.1, on the reverse strand, counting down.
TTTGCCCTCCACTTGTATAGTCCAATCACCATCTGAAATGCATTTTCCCCCACGGTTACCCCTAGATAAAGTTCATTCTAGCTGTGAGAAAGGAGACATGGAGTCTAGGGTGAAAGAGGTTCCATGTGGTTGTTTGCTAAAATGCAAATTGATCTGTTCCTGCCCCTCTTCATTGCCAAACTATGGCCACTTGACAGGTGATTGCCAATCAACTTTGATGACACCTGGCTACGGTATCAGTTTGTCCTTTGTCTTTGAGAAACTGGTTCACCCCTCCGCAGACTTGTCTGATAAGCACATCATAGTGATAATTTCAGCTTATGTTCATAACTTAATACACATTTCGTACATACATTACTCAAGAATATTGATGATCAGTGTATTATTAGCTTTTAAATGATACTTCACAAGGCATATTTTACACAGATTATTACAATGATGTCCAGTGTGTGAATACAGGGGTTTTTTTGATCACCAGTATCTCTTCCTGTAAAGCAATGCAGACATTCAAGAGCTGTGGGCTCTGCTAACATTTGGGATTCTGATACATAGGAAGTCTTTATGCTTTGGGGGGAAGCCACTTTGAATCAGTTTCTTTGATAAGTAGACTATATACAAAACCCAGGGCTGGCTCCAGGCACCAGCCTAGCAAGCAGGTGCCTGGGGCGGCCAATGAAGAGGGGGGTGGCCAATGAAGGGGGGGGCGGCACGTCCGGCCGTTCGGCAGCGGGGCCGTCACTCCCTCTCAGAGCGAAGGACCTGCCGCTGAATTGCCGCCGTAGAATGAAGCGGCGGTAGAGCTGCCGCCGCTTGCGATGGTGGCTTTTATAAACCCATTTATAAAGCACTCTTCATTACTGACAGAGAAATAAGAAGTCTTTGTTGACCTCCAAGTGCTCACAATCTGATCTTAGGGCCATTTATGGCAAGTTCAGTGGTCTCATGCCAATCCTTTACCTTCTAAAATGCATGCAGGATCTATCCACCTATTATATATATTCCCCAAATCTATCAGAGAAGATGAGAAAAAGAAGAGTAGTCTACGGACAGGTCTGGGTGCCAGGATCTTCCAAGTTCTAATTCTGTCTCGGACACTGAATCCCACTGTGGCGTTGGAGAAAACAGCCCATAAGACAATGTCCTGAGGAGTTTCAGACCTTCAAAATTGGCCAGTTTCCAGTGGTTTATTGCTGCCTACAGGGTCTGCAGAGGCTCCCCTTTCAGTACACACACAGCTCCAGTTCATATCAGTGTTTGGCGAGCGTTTCCCAACCCCGGTTGAAGTCACTGATATTTTTCTCCCTGTCCTGATCCTGCATCAGACAAGAAATTCCACAAAAATCTCTTGGGAGTCCCACCCTCTGCTCCTTACTTGACAGCTCAGAGAGAAACAAATCACTCTCACTATTTCTAACCTCCTGAAGAAAGTACATGCAACTGCCCTCTGAGCCACAGCCTTTGAACTGAGGAGTTATCAAAGTTTGCACTATGGACAAAATGTGCCTCAGTATATGAAAGAGCATATCCAGTGCCCAGGGGTGGACTGAAGCCTGACTAAAGATACACACACTAGAACAAACACAGATGAGACAAAAGGACAAAATGATGAGTAAGATAGAACCAGGTCCTGGCAGCTCTGACCCCACACCAGAGTATAGCAGAATTCGAAGGTAACAAAGTAAAGCTGATGTAACTGAGAGAAGAATATGGTCCATTTTTAAAAAAGTGAATTGTATCTGTTTTATTTTGTTTTTGCCCATGATGGGGTGGAAAATTAGTATATATTTATATGAAAATAAAACCTCTCTCTCAAGAGTCTGATCCTGCCACCATTGCAGCCAGTAGTAAAATCACCATTAACAACTGCAGGAGCAGGGTTGGACTCTTTGTGAACATTTTACTATCGCACTAAATTAAAATAAAATAAAAAACTGTCTTTTTGTATTGTAGAAAAACTTGACTTTTAAAAAAAAAAAAATACAGGATTTAGCATCTTGGGATTATAGTGAGAATTAGAGGTTTATTAGCAAGTCTATTCTTTGCCTGACAGTCTAACTAGCTCCTGCTGTGTCTTTTGCCCTAATCTGCCTGTGGATTAAATGCAAAGTTTTTCCTATTAAATGAGCCTTCAGACTAACTCTGGAAGAGACCAAGTATTTTAATTTTTTTAAATGACTTAAGTCCTTTACTTCCCCCTCCCTCCCTCCCTTGAGAACTGAGGCAAAAGGAAAGATACAGAGCAACAGACTAAGTCACAGGAGGCTAGATTGGAATTCTCCCTTTTTGTTTTGGAAACTTTGAAATAGGCAAAGCCACACTTAGTATTATGGGTGCATGAGAGACCACCTGCAGTTCAAGTTGCATCTCCCTCTCTGTTCTCCCTTACCTTTACTCAGCTCTTATCTCCTTCCTTCCCTTTTCACCTTCCTGCCTTACCATATTTAATCCTCCATTTTACTCCCACTCTCCTTTACCTCCGTCTGTCCCGTTTTTTCCTTCTACTCCCACACCCTTCCCTCCCTTCCTTTATAACTCTACTCCTTTCTCTTATTCCATCTGCCCCAATGCTCTGCCCCTTTGCATTTCTTTTTCCTTCTTAACACCGTCTGCTTCCTCCTACTCTCCCATCACAAAACACCATGTTTAGCTCAAACGTGTTAAGCTATTTCTTTGCACAGGATAACTGCTTGTGGGTTGCTCTCTAATCTCTCAGGACCTGGTGTTTTTTTTTCATACATCGGTCCTGTGCTGTTTGGGTGTGTCTTCCTAGGCAATCCTGAAAAAACAATTCTGGTTCTATTTGAAGTCACTGGGAGCTTTGCCATGGACTTCAGTGATCCAAGGCATAGCTCTATGAGAGCTGACCTATAGCCATGGTAGTATATTGATAGGAGTGAATGCAGATATTACAACTTTTAGTCCCAACTCTGGCATAGGTCTTCTTGGGTGCCTGCGGTAAGTCACTTCTCTCAGTGTACCACCTACTCTTGCCCCCATCTCCAAATCTGTAAAATGGGGATCAGTTCTCTCTCAGA
>NW_020714387.1:0-3783 GCF_002925995.2 Terrapene triunguis | reverse complement strand
AGACGGCTGCAGGAAGGTATTTACTTCCCGGACCACAAGATAACTGTGGGGGATGTGGAGATGCCTACAGTGATCCTCGGGGACCCAGCCTACCCACTTATGCCCTGGCTCATGAAGCCCTATACTGGCGCCCTGGACACAGAAAAAGAACTGTTTAACTACCGGCTGAGCAAGTGCAGAATGGTGGTGGAGTGTGCTTTTGGCCGTCTCAAGGGGAGATGGAGAAGCTTACTCACTCGCTGTGATCTCAGCGAAACCAATATCCCCATCGTTATTGCAGCTTGCTGTGTGCTCCACAATCTCTGTGAGAGCAAGGGGGAGACCTTTATGGCGGGGTGGGAGGTTGAGGCAAATAGCCTGGCTGCTGATTACGCCCAGCCAGACAGCCGGGCGATTAGAAGAGCCCAGCGGGACGCGCTGTGCATCCGGGAGGCTTTGAAAGCCAGTTTCAAGGCTGAGCAGGGTACCCAGTGACTTTTAAGTTTGTGGACACAGAGGCAGAACTTGCCCCCCTTTCTTTACCCAGTTGCCGTCGACTATCCTCTCCACTTACATACCCCCTTCACCCCCTTCCCAAAAAATAAAGTCTGTTCTGTTTTGTTAATGGACACCGTTGTCTTTATTACTGTTTTCGCGGGAATGTTTTAAACCTGGGACACAGACTGTGGCGGGGGGCGGGTTTAGGGTTGTGATGCAAATGATGCCTCTAAACTCCAGGAATGACAGGCTCCGCGGTGGTGGACTGGTTGTTTCAACGGAGCCTGCCAGCCCTCCTGGCCGGGACTGCGTGTATGTGTCGGCTATGTGACTGTCTTGCAGGGGGAGGAGGGTTACAGATCCCCTGCTGCGCGGCTCTGTGATCCAGGGTAAGGACCGCTGCATAAGATCTGTAACTGCCCTCCCCCGCCACCAAGTCACAGAGCAACACCACCGCCCCCACCACACAAAACATGAAAACCACCTCCCAGACTGACCAGGATAACTAGTCACTGCACTGTATATGTGCCCTGCTGCTGCACCTGCCCCCTGCTAAAGGTGACTGTCCTGTCCAATGACCAAGCCCCTTCCCCCCCCCCTTCAGACAGACTCCCCTCCAAAAGAAGAGGATGGAAACAGAAATGAACAGAAATGTATTCTTTATTAACAACCGCACATGGAACGGGGGGGTGAAACTTGGACGGGGTCTTGTGTGTGGCGGGTAGGAAAGGACTTTTCAAATTTTGGGGAATGAGAGCCTTCTAGTGGTAGAGCAGTCCGCAGGGGTGGAGTGAAATTTTTCACGGCCCCTTCCACCCCTCCGTGTTTGGACTTTGGGTGAGGGGGGTATGGGACTTGGTGGCGGGGCAGGGCAGTTAGAGAGAGACTGCAGCGGGGCTCTCTCCTCCTGCCTCCGGTCCTGCAGAACATCCACAAGGCGGCGGAGCGTGTCCGTTTGCTCCCTCATTAGTCCAAGCAGCGTTTGAGTAGCCTGCCTGTCCTCCTGTCGCCACCTCTCCTCCCGTTCCATGTTTGCCCGGTGCATTTGGGACAAGTTCTCCCTCCACTGTGTCTGCTGGGCTGCCTGTGCTCGGGAGCATTCCATTAGTTCAGCAAACATGTCTTCCCGTGTCCTCTTCTTCCTCCTCCTAATGTGCGCTAGCCTCTGGGCAGATGTGGCTGTGGGAATTGGAAAAAGGGAGTGAATTCCTGAGACAGAGCAATGTATCTGTGAACAGAGAACATAGTCTTTCTCTGTCAACAAGACCATGCAGAGCACCTATCACACGCGCACTGAGGACTAGGTCGAATTTTCGGCCCTCGCCTACAGTGCCTGTGGTCTTGCTGTGGCGAGCTGAGGAGCAGGGCTGGACACCGGACTTTGTCTAGCTGGCAAACATGGTAAGCCGTAGACTTGTGGCCGCTTAAAACTTTAAGAGTGGCACTGGCCTCCTTTCACATAGAAGGCAATGCGAGTCTCTGCTGGCAGCAATCCTGCAAGCATGAACTCTGGCCCTGTCCCACCCCCTCGCGGCTGTAAACCGCGTGGCTGTAAACCGGCGGTTGCAGTTCTGTAAAGGGACGGGCAAGCAGTCCCAATACTAACTTTCCCCTACCTAATTCACAGCAGGGAGTCATGCCAGACATCACCCTCCTGAAGGTCTCCGAGAGCCAGAAGGAGAAGATGCTCCGGGACAGCCTGCAGAAACCGGGGCCATTTGCTGCACTGCTGTGCAAGGCCATGATCCCGGAGTACCTGCTGGCGTTGTGGCAGGGAAACGTGTCCTACCACGGGGGGCCTAATAAGCTCTCCCTGCCCAGGAACCTGCTGATGAGGCTGGAAAAACACCTGCAGGAGGTGTATGAGGAGTTCTCCCCGGAGGATCTCACCTCTATCCCCGGTTACATTGACCAGTTCCTGGCTTAGGTGCCCTTGGAGGGACAAATGACTGCAGGGTTTTGGGCACTATAATCATGAAGCGGACATTGTGCAATTTTTTGAAAATGGTTCGGACTATATATTGAGGCGCCCAAAAAAAGACAAATCATGATACACTTTGCACTGATTCCCCTTTTGTTTGACTTTACTGTTTACATGTTTTGAAGCACTTTACCCACTGTTCATATTTTCAATCTTCCTGTTTTGTTGCAAATAAATGTTTACATGTTTTAAAGCACTTTAGCTAATGTTAATATTTTAAATACGCCAGTTATGTTGTAAATAAATGTTTAGATATTTAAAACACTTACTGCTTGATCCGTCCCCTGAATCTGTGTCTGGGGTAACGGCTGGGGAGGGTTGGTAGGGGATCTCTGTCAGGGTGATGAAGAGCTCCTGGCTGTCGGGCAAATCAGCGTTGTAAGCGCTGTCTACTGCCTCGTCCTCCTCATCTCCTTCCTCCTCTTCCCCGTCCGCTGAGGAACCGGCCGCGGACAATATCCCATCCTCAGAGTCCACGGTCAGGGGTGGGGTGGTGGTGGCGGCCGCACCTAGGATGGAATGCAGTGCCTCGTAGAAACGGGATGTGTGGGGCTGGGATCCAGAGCGTCCGTTTGCCTCTTTGGTCTTCTGGTAGCCTTGTCTCAGCTCCTTGATTTTCACGCGGCACTGCGTTGCATCCCGGCTGTAGCCTCTCTCTGCCATGGCTTTAGAGATCTTCTCATAGATCTTTGCATTCCGTCTTTTGGAGCGCAGCTCGGAAAGCACGGACTCATCGCCCCACACTGCGATGAGATCCAAGACTTCCCGATCCGTCCATGCTGGGGCCCTCTTTCTATTGGATTGCACGGCCATCTCTGCTGGAGAGCTCTGCATCGTTGCCACTGCTGCTGAGCTCACCACGGTGTCCAAACAGAAACTGCGCTTCAAACTGCCCAGACAGGAAAAGGAATTCAAATTTTCCCGGGGGAGTGGCTGGTCAGAGCATCCGAGCTCGGACTGCTGTCCAGAGCGTCAACAGAGTGGTGCACTGTGGGATAGCTCCCGGAGCTATTAGCGTCGATTTCCATCCACACCTAGCCTAATTCGACATGGCCATGTCGAATTTAGCGCTACTCCTCTCGTTGGGGAGGATTACAGAAATCGATTTAAAGAGAGCTCTATGTCGAACTAAATGGCTTCCTGGTGTGGACGGCTGCAGGGTTAATTCGATATAACGGCGCTAAATTCGACATAAAAGCCTAGTGTAGACCAGGCCTTACACTTGACCTCCCAGAGTCTATGTTCCTTTCTATTTTCCCGAGTAGGATTTGATTTCCGCTTTTTAAAGGATGCCTTTTTGTCTCTAGCTGCCTCTTTTACTCTGT
>NW_020714386.1:0-3534 GCF_002925995.2 Terrapene triunguis | reverse complement strand
TTTTTTCTAGTTAAAGAAGAGCTAGCTAGCGATCAGAGTTCTCTGTGACTAGGTACAGCCTAGTGCTGGATTATTTCAGCTTTTTGAAAGGGAGAATTAGGAACAGGTTAGGCTTTGTCAGTCTTGAATGTGACAGAAATTCATTTGAGTAAAATCTCTACCACTGTGAGTAACTACTGTCTGTAGTTAGTTCCGTGCATAAAAATCACATTTACAGCTATCTATCAGCAGGTGTGTAACCACCTTTCCCAAATGGGATAGCTGTGAGAACTTTTATAAAGGCTGGTGCTGACCATTGCTGGAGACAAGATACTGGACTGGGTAAGCACTGGGTCCGATCCTGTATGGTAATTTCTATGGCTTCTATTTTTTTTGGCTAGGCAAAGGCAGCATAAATTATTCCCTTATTATCTATTCAAACTCATTCATGCTATATGTACCAATTACATTGTTCCATCTCCAGACTCCGTATCTTATAGTTCTGCCAATTCACACAACCATGTGGGTGCTGAATGTTCCACTTCCAGCCGCTTTAAAATAGTGCCACCATCATTAGTAGTTGTCACAGCCTCTAAAAAAAAGGAAAGAACAATAAGGAAATTAAGTTATGAAGTTTAGGTTTAATAGTAAGATTTTTCTGCTATGTCTGTCAGATAATCCCATTTAGCATCTAGATACACCTCTACCCCAATATAACGCTGTCCTCGGGAGCCAAAACATCTTACCGCGTTATAGGTGAAACCGCGTTATATCGAACTTGCTTTGATCCGCTGGAGTGCGCAGCCCTGCCCCGCCCGGAGCACTGCTTTACCGTGTTCTATCCAAATTCGTGTTAATCGGGTTGTGTTCTATCGGGGTAGAGGTGTAGTTAGTAATAAATATCACTGACTGTGACTAAACCTGTGCAAATAACATCAAGTGGTTTTTCTGGGACAAAAAAAAAAAAAGTGGAGTTTTGCTTTAAAAAAAAAAAAAAAAAAAAAAAAACCTCAGCAAATCATCTTGTCAACACAATCAGACCTCTGCAAGAAGACAAGGTTTTGAAAACCTTTTACCCAGTAGTTTCAAAGATCACCACTTTTGTTTGCAAGCTACAGACATCTGAACAGAAATTAGAAACCTGAAGTTTAGCAATTATGGATTTGTATACACATGGAATTATTCCTGATGAACTATCCCTAATTAGCTTAACCCACGTGGTTTAAGGTACTCACTCTTATATCTCCATATATCTCCATATATAGAGTTAATCAGGAAGAGTTAATCAATAACTCCATGAACAGACAAGACTTATGGCTGTAATTCCTTCTGTGTTGATATATTAATACAACTAGAAGGACATCAATGAAAATGCACATCCTTCAATAAGGTTTTGCTTTATACAAATAATGGAAAACAAATGTTTTGAAACAATATTTTCAAACAGTTTAAAAATCACTCTCACTATACTTAAATAGACACATTATACCTATGTATTATATATAATGCATACATTATCATTGCCAATGACAAGAAAGAAAAACAAAGAAAAGACTGTGGTACAACAGTGTGATGCAGTATTCATTATTTACCACAGAGGCAATTTTCACAAATATAGCTGAGATCTCCTATTTTTGATCATCACTAATTATTAAAATTAATAATTAGTTAAGTACCAATGAGATGCTTTGGCATAAAAAACACCTCCGTCTCTGTCCTGAGGAATTGATAATCTAGAAGCAGTTTACTTAAATACATATTTTATGAGCACAAACTTCAGAGATTAGCATCCACAGGCAGACAAATTTACACAAAAATAAACTCCTTCTTTGGCATCCCAAGCTTTTAAAAAAATATTTCCACAAATTACAAACTGACATTTTTTTGTTCACCTGGTAAGCATTTCATACCATAAGGGCATCTACACAAAGCAAACCCAGCCATGTAATTTTTTTCACCTGAACAGCATCATTTCACTATTTTAGCATGTAGTTTTATGAGCAGATGATAAGCTTAAAATAATCAAGTCAACAAAGCTATAAAACAATTATAAACCAAATAACCTAGTGGATTCTAAATCTAAAAATTGTACTCTGTCATTGAAGATTAGATTAAAAGGTCACAATGGTATAAGCTAAGGGATGGAACCTTGAACACTTAACCATATGATTAACTTTACTCACACTATTAGTCTCCTTATAAGAACATAAGAATGGCCATACTGAATCAGACCTACGGTCCATCTAGCCGAGTATCATGTCTTCTAACAGTGGCTGGTGCCAGATGCTTCAGAGGGAATGAGCAGAACAAAGCAATTTATTCAGTAATCCATCCCCTGTTGTCCAGTCCCAGCTCCTGGCAGTCAGAGGTTTAGAGACACCCAGACCATGGGTTTGCATTCCTGACCATGTTGTCTAATAGCCACTGTTGGACATATCTTCCATTAATTTATCCAATTCTTTTTTGAACCCAGTTATACTTTTGGCCTTCACAACATCCACTGGCAATGAGTTCCACAAGTTGACTATGCATTGTGTGAAGTACTTCCTTATAGTTGTTTTAAACTTGCTATCTATTTATTTTACCATGTGACTCCTGGTTCTTGTGTTATGCAAAGGTGTAAATAACACTTCCTTTTTCACTTTCTCCATACCGCTCATGATTTTATAGACCTGTCACATTCCCCTTAGTCATCTCTTTGCTAAGATGAACAGTCCCAGTTTTTTATTTTTTGTTGCCCTTCTCTGTACCTTTTCCAATTATAATACATCTTTTTTGAGATGGAGCAACCAGAGCTTCATGCAATATTCAAAGTGTGGGCATACTATGGATTTATATAGTGGCATTATGATATTTCCTGTTTTATTATTTCTCCCTTCCCTAATGAGTCCTAACATTCTGTTAGGTGTTTTTTTTTTAACTGCTGCAGCATATTAAGCAGACGTTTTCAGAGAATTATCCACAATGACTCCAAGATCTTTCTTCAGTGGTAATAGCTAATTTAGACCCCCATCATTTTGTATGTATAGTTGGGATTATGTTTTCCAGTGTGCATTACTATGCATTTATCAACTGGAAAAAACAATGAGGAGTCCCTTGTGGCACCTTAGAGACTAACAATTTTATTTGGGTATAAGCTTTTGTGGGCTAGAACCCACTTCATCAACTGGATCACCCTTGTCCACATATTTGTTGATCCCCTTAAAGAATTCTAATAGATTGGTGAAGCATGGTTTCCCTTTATAAAAGCTGTGTTGACTCTTTCCCAGCAAATCGTGTTCATCTATGTGTCTGATAATACTGTTCTTTACTATAGTTTCAACCAATTTGGCTGGTACTGAAGTTTGGCTTACTTGCCTGTAATTACCAGGATCACCTCTGGAACCTTTTTTTTAAAAACTGGTGTGTCATTAGCTATCCTCCAGTCATCTGGTACAGAAGCTGATTTAAATGATAGGTTACATACTGCAGTTAGTAGTTCTGAAATTTCATATTTGAGTTCCTTCAGAACATGTGGATAAATACCATCTGGTCCTGCTGACTTGTTACTGTTTA
>NW_020714385.1:0-4604 GCF_002925995.2 Terrapene triunguis | reverse complement strand
GTTCGGTTCCACACTGGCTGTGATTTCTTCCTGGAGTTTTAGGAGAAAACAGAGTTAATAAGACATACTACTGATTATATAAAAACTAACAATGTTTCATTCCAAGAACAATTGTTAACCAGTTAACTCTGGGAAACTTTCCCGGGAGAGTGCATCAGCCACTTTGTTAGAAGCTCCCGAAATGTGTTGTATTTCAAAATCAAAATCTTGGAGAGCTAAACTCCACCGAAGAAGTTTTTTGTTATTTCCCTTGGCGGTATGAAGCCACTGTAGCGCAGCATGGTCTGTTTGTAGTTGGAAACGCCGTCCCCAAACATATGGGCGTAGCTTTTCCAGCGCGTACACAATGGCGTAGCATTCCTTTTCGCTGATTGACCAGTGACTTTCCCTCTCAGACAGTTTTTTGCTGAGAAACACGACAGGATGGAATTCTTGATCCGGTCCTTCCTGCATTAAAACTGCTCCCACGCCTCGCTCGGACGCATCTGTGGTTACTAGGAACGGTTTGTCAAAGTCTGGGGCCCTTAGCACAGGGTCAGACATGAGTGTTGCCTTAAGCTGGTTAAAGGCCTTTTTACACTCATCAGTCCACTGAACTGCATTTGGCTGTTTCTTTCTGGTTAGGTCTGTCAGCGGGGCGGCGATTTGGCTGTAGTGTGGTACAAATCGCCTATAATATCCGGCCAAGCCTAAGAAGGATTGGACCTGTTTCTTTGACTTTGGAACCGGCCACTTTTGGATAGCATCCACTTTGGCCTGTAGGGGATTTATAGTTCCTTGACCCACCTGGTGCCCCAGGTACGTCACTCTGTTTTGGCCTATTTGACACTTTTTAGCCTTAACAGTTAGTCCTGCCTGTCGGATGCGCTCGAAGACTTTTTCCAGGTGCTCCAGGTGTTCTGTCCATGAATCAGAAAAAATGGCCACATCATCGAGGTAGGCAACTGCAGATTCTCCCAATCCCGCTAAGAGACCATCTACAAGTCTTTGGAAGGTGGCGGGTGCATTTCGCAACCCGAAAGGGAGTACATTGAATTCGTACACCCCTGCCTGGGTGACGAAGGCTGACCTTTCCTTAGCGGGTTCATCTAGTGGTACTTGCCAGTACCCTTTGGTTAAGTCTAAAGTAGAGATGAATTGGGCATGTCCCAATTTTTCCAATAGCTCATCTGTGCGTGGCATTGGATAGTTGTCAGGACGAGTTACAGCATTTAGCTTACGGTAGTCCACGCAAAAGCGTATTTCCCCATCTGGTTTGGGAACTAGAACCACTGGAGATGCCCATGCACTGTTAGAGGGGCGGATTATACCCATCTGTAGCATGTCCTGGATCTCCCTTTGTATAGCCGCTTGGGCATGAGGTGACTCCCGGTAGGGTGGGGTTCTAATTGGGTGAGCATTACCTGTGTCAATGGAGTGGTATGCCCGTTCGGTCCGTCCTGGAGTGGCTGAGAAAATCGGTGCAAAGCTTGTGCACAGCTCCTTGATCTGCTGTCGCTGCAGACGTCCCAGGGTCGTGGAGAGGTTCACCTCTTCCACGCCACCATTCCTTGTTCCTTCGTAGTAGACACCTGCAGGCCACTCCGCGTCATCTGTTTCCTGGGCTGTAAACTGGCAAACGTTTAATCCTCTGGACTAAAAGGGCTTAAGAGAATTAACATGGTATACCTTAGGCTTTATGTTGGAGGTGGGGGAGGCTATGAGATAGTTAACAGCTCCTAGGCGCTCCTGGACCGTGAATGGTCCTTCCCACGACGCTTCCATTTTATGGGCCTGGAGCGCCTTTAAGACCATGACTTGGTCTCCTACTTTGAAGGACCGTTCTCTGGAATGTTTATCATACCAGGCCTTTTGCTCTTCCTGAGCATTCTTTAGGTTTTCTTTAGCAAGGGCTAAAGAGTGTCGGAGGGTGTTTTGTAGGTTGCTTACAAAGTCTAGAATGTTAGTTCCTGGAGAAGGCGTAAACCCCTCCCATTGCTGCTTCACCAACTGTAATGGCCCCTTAACCTCGCGGCCATACACAAGTTCAAATGGTGAAAACCCTAAACTGGGATGTGGTACAGCCCTGTAGGCAAAAAGCAACTGCTGCAACACTAGGTCCCAATCATTGGAGTGTTCATTTATGAATTTACGTATCATGGCCCCCAAAGTTCCATTAAACCTCTCCACCAGACCATTGGTTTGATAGTGATGAGGGGTGGCAACCAAGTGATTCACCCCATGAGCTTCCCACAGGGTTTTCATGTTCCCTGCCAGGAAATTAGTTCCCGAATCTGTAAGGATGTCGGAGGGCCAACCTACCCTGGCAAAAATGTCTGCTAATGCCTGGCACACACTTTTAGTCTTGGTGTTGCTTAAGGGTACAGCTTCCGGCCATCGGGTAGCAAAATCCATGAAAGTCAGTACGTACTGCTTTCCTCTGGGTGTCTTCTTTGGGAAAGGACCCAGAATATCCACAGCTACTCGCTGAAATGGGACCTCAATTATGGGTAGTGGCTGGAGAGGGGCTTTAACCTGGTCTTGGGGCTTTCCCACTCGTTGGCACACCTCACAAGACCGGACATAATTAGCAACGTCCTTGCCCATTCCCTCCCAGTGGAAGGACTTCCCCAACCGGTCTTTGGTTCTGTTCACCCCAGAATGGCCACTGGGATGATCATGGGCTAAGCTCAAGAGCTTTACCCGATACTTAGTGGGAACCACCAACTGTCTTTGAGGATGCCAGTCTTCCTGGTGCCCACCAGAAAGAGTTTCCTTGTATAAAAGTCCTTGTTCTACAACAAACCGGGATCGGTTAGAAGAGCTGAGAGGCGGTGGGGTGCTCCGTGCCGCCGCCCAAGCTTTCTGAAGGCTGTCATCTGCTTCCTGCTCGGCCTGGAACTGTTCCCTTGATGCTGGAGACATCAGTTCCTCCTTGGACTGTGGACTGGGGCTTGGTCCCTCTGGAAGCGATGCAGGTGCTGGGACTGTTTCCATTGACTGTGAACCGCTGTCCGCTGGTGCACTATGTGGTATCTCAGGCTCTGGCTGAGCCTCTTGGGTAGGGTTATCTGCTGCTTCCGCCAGTTCAGGCTCGCTGGTGCCCTCTGGCATTGGAGTTGTAGACGGGTTTGCAAGCGCTGGACTCAGTGCCGGCAATGGTTCTGGTGCTGGTTGCGTTGCCAGTTCCGGTTCCGGGACTGGCTTTGGCTGGGTCTCTGGGATTGGATCCACTATGGCTGTTGCAGTCGTTGGCAGGGGATCCGGTTCCACCACCTGTGTTTGGGTCTCCGGTAACACAGACGGGGCCCTGGTGGACGGCTCAGGAACAGGGATGGGGGTGAAAGCTTGCTTAGCCTGGCTGCGGGTGACTATTCCCACCCTCTTGGCTAGCTTCACATGGTTGGCCAAGTCTTCCCCCAGCAGCATGGGGATGGGATAATTGTCATAGACTGCAAAAGTCCACATTCCTGCCCAGCCCTTGTACTGGACATGCAACTGGGCTGTAGGCAAGGTTACAGACTGTGACACGAAGGGTTGAATTGTCACTGTAGCCTCCGGGTTGATGAGTTTGGGGTCCACTAGGGATTGGTGGATAGTTGACACTTGTGCCCCAGTGTCCCTCCAAGCGATAACCTTCTTTCCGCCCACTCTCAAGGTTTCCCTTCGCTCCGAGGGTATGAGAGAGGCATCTGGGTCTGGGGATCTTTGGTGTGACTGGGGTGTAATGAACTGTAATCGGTTGGGGTTCTTGGGGCAGTGAGCCTTTATATGCCCCAGTTCATTACATTTAAAACATCGCCCTGCTAAGGTATCACCGGGGCGATGTTGGTTGGTGGAGACTGGTGGGGTGGGGTGAGAAGGCGTCTGGGGTTTCCCTTGGGATGTGGGTGGGGCCTTGGGTTGTCCCCGGTGGTAAGGTTTTGTTTCGGCTTGCCCCTTCTGATATTCGCTCCAACTGCTACTAGCTTTTTTCTTTTCTGTCACCTCCACCCATTTGGCTCCAATCTCCCCCGCCTCGGTTACAGTTTTGGGCTTCCCATCTAGGATGTACCTTTCTATTTCCTCAGGAACACCCTCTAAAAACTGCTCCATTTGCAATAGGAAGGGCAACTCTTCCGTAGATTTAACATTTGCTCCTGATATCCAGGCATCCCAATTTTTCCCAATGTGGTAGGCATGTCGGGTAAATGACACATCGGGTTTCCACCTTAGGGCTCTGAACCGCCGACGGGCATGCTCAGGTGTTAGCCCCATTCTGATTCTGGCCTTGTTTTTAAAAAGTTCATAACTGTTCATGTGTTCCTTAGGCATTTCAGCCGCCACCTCTGCTAAGGGTCCACTGAGCTGCGGTCTCAGCTCTACCATGTACTGGGGTGGAGGGATGCTGTATCCAAGGCAGGCCCTTTCAAAATTTTCTAAGAAGGCCTCAGTATCATCGCCTGCCTTGTAGGTGGGGAATTTCCTGGGATGGGAAGTGGTACCTGGAGAGGAGTTGTTAGGATGGTCTGATGCATCCTGCCTAGTCCTTGCTGCTTCCAGTTCCATCTCTTTTTCTTTCAGCTCCATCTCTCTTTTATGGGCCTCCTGTTTGGCTTTTTCTTCTCTTTCATGGGCCTCCTGTT
>NW_020714384.1:0-21473 GCF_002925995.2 Terrapene triunguis | reverse complement strand
CTTTTTAAAGGATGCCTTTTTGTCTCTAGCTGCCTCTTTTACTCTGTTTAGCCATGGTAGCATTTTTTGGCCTCTTGCTTTTTTAAAAATTATTATTTGGGGTATGCATATGGTTTTTGAACCGCTATTATGTTTTTAAAAGTTTCCATGCAGCCTGCAGGCATTCACTCTTGTAATTGTTGTAATTAAAATGTCCATTGAACTAGCCTGCTCCTTTCAGTGTAGTTCTTCTTCTTTTTGAAGTTAAATGCTACTGTGGTGGCTTTCTTTGGTATTTCCCCCCCTGTTAAATTTAATTACATTGTAGTCACTATTACTGAGCGGTTCAGCTATATTAACCTCTTGGATCAGATCCTGTGTTGCCACTTAGGACTAAATCAAGAATTGCCTCTTCTCTTGTGGGTTCCAGCACTAGCTGCCCCAAGATGCAGTCATTAATGGTGTCTAGAAATTTTTTCTCTGCATCCCATCCTGAGAGATGTTCCCAGTCAACATAGGGATAGTTGAAATCCTCCATTATTATTGGGTTTTCTGTTTTTGTAGCTTCGCTAATCTCCCCGAGCATTTCACACTTACTGTCACCTTCCTGGTGAGGTGGGCAGACATATATTCCTACTGCTATACTCATTTTGTGGTGCAGCTTGATTCATTTAAGATTTTTACTGTACTTGACTCTATGCTTTCTTTCACAGACTGTGCCACTCCCCCATCAGTGCAACCAATCTCCTTGAATTCAGCAGGACTACTCACATGACAAGTTATGCACATGCTTAAATGTTTGCAGGATTAGGCCCTAGCTCCATATAAATACAGAATTTAGCCAAGCCTGTACCAATTGCAGTATTATAGCCAGTTATTTTATAGTGAGAGAGCAAAAGAATTTTAAACCAGCAAAATTTCATATGTAATCTTTAGTGCCTCCATCATAAAGTGAAGCTATTCTCATGTGTATCTTGGTTCCCTCCCTCCTATCCAATAAATTTTTGTGCACAGCTCATCCTCAGACCTCTTTCCACGCTTTTGATTCAGTTCTAACTCTTCCTATTTGGAGTTTCCCATTTAGCCCTTGTGTTCAATTCTCTCTCCACCACCTGCAAACGGTCCCACTGTGCAATGGTACCTTGGACTGAGGACTAAGGACTGCCCTCAAGAAGGCACATCATGAAGACTTAGCCCCATATAATTCATAAACATTTTGTCCAGCCTTATAGGTCTAAGAGAATTTTTCACTATACTAGCAGTTGAAATTGCAGCCATAACTGCAACAAAAGCCAAGGATGTGTGATTCCAGTACCATACTGATTGATTGATTTCTTTGAGGAATTTATCAATTTTCCAGATTCCAGTAAGGATTCTCTCTTCACATACATCAGCACATTTTCTACTGAGGTTTGTTATCAGCAGGGCTCTATGTAGCATCTGGGTATACAGTCACTTACATAGCTACTCCCAGGGCCGGCTCTCGGATTTTTGTCGGCCCCCCCTTTTTTTTGTGCCCCCCTGTCCCCAGCCCCACCTCCTCCCCCGGGCATGCCACATTCCCCACCCATTGCTTCCTGCGGGCCCCCCGTGACCTCCCACCCTAGCTCACCTCCACTTTGCCTGCTCCCCTGGGCGTGCTGCCATTCCGCTTCTCTCCCCTCCTTCTCAGGCGAGGGAGGGCGGAGAAGCGGAGCAGCGGCGCGATGGGGGGGGCGGGGGGGAGGGAGGGTGGGCGGGGGGGGGGGGGTGCAGGAAGTAACAGGAGGTAGAGGAACCACTCCCCGCTATAGCTCACCTCCGCTACCTCCCCCGAGCGCCCCGCTGCTCGGCTTCTCCTCCCTCCCAGCCTTGCTGCGTGAAATAGTGGTTTCGTGCGTGGCAGGCCTGGGAGGGAGGGGGAAGAAGCAGAGCGGCGGCGGCGCACTCAGGGGAGCAGGCAGAGGTGGAGTGGAGGCAAGCTGGGGCGGCAGGGGCACTTTTTCCCCATGCCCTGGAGTCGGCGCCTATGATGGCCGGTGCCAGAATGCCGCCCCTAGAAATGTGCTGCCCCAAGCACCTGCTTGTTTTGCTGATGCCTGGAGCCGGCCCTGGCTACTCACTTCTTCTCCTTCCCCTCCCCTGTTTGCTATATAATTGCACTTCCTAATCCAATCTTTCCATTTGAAAAGCTCTAGCGCTTATGCTTGTGAAGATATGTGTGTATATATATATATATATTTTTTTTTTTTAAAGTTGGGGACTCCTTTATATCACCAGTCTGTAGAAAACCTAACACAATGAAAGGTGTTAATTGACCCATTCAGGGCAATAGAGTGTTAACATCTTCATTAGGTTGTGGAGTTAAGAGTCAACACTGTCAACTATTTAACAGTCAATTAGCTTAATAGAAGCATATAGGAATCTAGTTATGTTTTTCCATTACAAAGATCTGCAGAATACTGAACACTACTCCGAATAAGCTGAATTTAATAGCAACGGATACTGTTTTGATTGCACTGTACTGAAATGGAGGATAGTGCTGCGGCATTCATGGGTATTTGGTGTATAGAACATGGAGTCTTAATTATTGGTCATTTATACACACACTATGTATATTAGTAAAACTTCTATAAATGTTGAAGACTCACAAGTTGACCTCTTTGGTACTCAATCTCGGGCTTCTGTTCACAGGAGGCCAGGTGCCACAGGTTTGTTCTGACTTTGAATGCATTCAGATGTGCGCATGCAGACACACACACACACACACGTAAAACAAAGTACACAGTTCTGCAAATGCATGAATGTATTTCTGTTACTACCATGAGTAGTCTTATTGATTTCAAAGCAGAGAGACCAGCTGTGTTTCCAGGATTGGGCCTTCAACTCCTTACCTTTACATATTTCTCACATAGTGTGCTATGCCTATCTTTCTTTGGAGAGCTTTGAGGGAGCCATTACAAATAAGATTTCCATGGGGTTTGCTAGTACTCTTAGCTTTGAACAGAATACATACAATGGTCAATTCCCAGTACATGATGCTGTGACAAACTGGGGCTTTTATTTAAATCATATTTTTACAGAGTATGAAAAATAGCAGCTGTGTTTACACAGTAGCTTCTTGCCCTGTAGTAGTCAGAAGACACTAAGTCAGTCAGAAGACACTAAGTAGTCAGAAGACACTACATCTTCCTACCCCAACTCTCCAAATAAGAAAGGGGCCCAATTGACAGTCCTACAGATACAGGTCCTCAGCTAGGGAAGGACAGACATACAGCCTTGTGGGGAGGGGGAGGATGACCTTTTCCACATAGGAGCCAAATCGCCTCTCCACCAGTTATTCCTGTGCAGCAGGCTGGGGTCTGTGAGTGCCTCATTACAGGAGCTGCCAACTGATCACTGTATCCCCTCAGGGGTGGTCCAGAGCAGCAGGGATCTCAGGAGGCTGGGGGGCCAGACCTGGGCAATCCATGAGGCTGCTATGGCAAACAGGAGGAGCTGTGTTGCCTATAGATGGGGGCATCATTGAGCGGGGAGCAAACCAACACCGACAGCCCTGCCACCACTCGCAGCAACCTGAAAAGCAAGGGGGCAAACACCTAGTTAGCATCTTCTTCACACACTGGGGGAAGGTTCAACGACTAGGGCCCCCAGCTTTCAGGGTACGGTCACCATTCTAGATCCAGACCAGGAGCCCTGTGGCCCATTGTCCCCACAAGCCCAATGGACCCTGCACAACCAAGGCCATCATCTCTGCCACCTGAGAACCGAACTCACTGTGCAGTGGAGAGAGGAACAGCTGGGGCAGGGCACTGTAACAATCCACAACTGTGGGTGAGTGAGAACCACTGCTGGCCAATCACACACAGTCCATGCGGGGACACACCCACTCACTGGTCCCATGCTCTCTTCTGGCCCAGAGCAGAATGCAGGAAAGGCAGGCATAAGGGCAGAGTGACAACCCTCTCTGCCAATGAGAGGATAAGAGAGAGGCTTCTAAAGTGGACATGGTTAATGCAGGTCAAAGGGAATATACAGAGGGAAATGAGTAGCAGTGTCCCTCTCCCCAGTCACCCCAAGAGCTATGCCAGACAGGTCTTGCTGTATCTTCCATTGTGCCCCAATTCCTTTCCTGGCCTGTACTCCCCATGTCAGCACAACCCTGTGCTGCACTAGCCTCCCCTCTATGGACGTACAAAAAATACCAGCCTCTCCCCCCGCCGCTCCAGCCTTCCCCCACTCTGTAACCCACACCAGCCTACCCTCCCCACATGACCACACAAGCCTAACTTTGTGTACACAGCACACAACCTTTTCTCTCCACCCCATGTCCGCCTGCATATGCCCACTCATCTGCTCCCACACCAACATATATCTGCAGCACACAGCCACCTCCTGCATAACCCCACGACAGCCTCTAACATCCCCACACCAGGCTTCCCCCAACACAAATCCCCCTCCAGCCTTCCATCTCCCACACACATGATCCCACTCCAGCTTCCCTTCCCCCACCCCACAACTCCATTTCAGACCACAATTCACCACAACACTTCCCCCAAGACAACCTTTCCTTATCCAACACAAAACCCCTACTTCAGCCTTCCTCTTCCCCATACAACTCTGCCAAGCCAGCATCCCTCTGCCCAAGAAAACCCTACTCCTGCACACACGTTGGCCTCCAAGTCCAACACACCTTCCACCTTTTTCCTGCCATGCTGGCGCCCCCACCCCTAACTCACAACCCCATTCTGGCTTCTACCTGCCCACCACACATTGACTAAGAACCACATTCCCCACCTTTACCAGACTCTTTATTTCTCCCCACCCCAATGATGGCTTCTTCCCTCCCCTCCCTTTTCCAGTTCAATCTCCTTTCCCCTACATCTCCAGAGGATTCCTGCAAGAAAAAGTGAGCAGTTAGGTTTAGCACCTGAGAGGAGATTTTGGGTTGGGAAGTGAGCTATGAAGCTGATTAAAGGAAGTATTTGAATTAAAACCCATATTAAAAACAATATACTTCAGTCATTGGATTGACTTTAAAATGTGTCTCTCTTTACCTTTATTCTCTTATGGTACCTAATTCTGACAAAATGGCACCAAGTGGGAAACTGAGAATGAGACTAAAGAAAACCTTAAAAGAAAGAGTTAGAGCTATCGCTGGCCAGGAACACCTAAAGGGAACATAAAGAGGAGGGACTGATTCCTTTTAAAGTGCTGCATACATTCCTTTCAATTAAAGATCCTGGCTAGTGGGAGATCAGATTAGAAGTTTCACTGCAGCAAATGAGCTGTTTGAATTGTACCATTGCTCAGTTTTTCCCACTCTGAACTTTACATTTGAAGATAAAACATCTGAAGAGCTTCCACTTCTTTGTGCCTTTTTTTTCTTTCTTTCTAATTTAATGTTATTTTAACTGATTGATGGTACTTCTGCCAATCTACATTCACCTGAGGAATCGCAGGCTTAGAGGAGAGTTCATTTCGGCTGGCTAGGAGCTGCATATGTAATTTTAAAAGGGACACTGAGAAGTTAAAATCTACCCTAATTTCAAATGCTAATTTTAAAAATTAATAATATTTTCTTATTTTGATCTAAGCAAATGTTAGTGCAAATTTTAGAGGGCAAATTTAAAGCTGGTGGGTACTGTTTGTTCTTTTGGGTTTATGTGAGGTGTTCCAATTTCTGATTATGCAAAAACATCCTAACAACACATACAGCTCTTTGAGCTGGTAATTTGATGGAATCCCTAACAGCATAAGGTAACGTGCCAGAGGCACATATAATAATACATAGAATCAAACCAGACAAAGGGCTGTCTTTGGAAATAAGGAGGCAAAATGCTTTGCTCATAACACAATGCAGCTAGTATGGGGGAAATGACCATTCATTAATTAAGTCTGGAGTTCAGAATAGGTTGATCTCAGTCACATCGCTGCCAGAACTTCTGATACAACATGTTTGTCAAAACCAAATCAGAAAAAGCTCCTGCATCAGCCATTCACATAAGAAGGTAAATAATCCTGAAAGCATTTTCACAATGGGCCAAAGATTTCACCTGTCTAAAACTAAGAGCACAGTTACACTAGAGAGTTTACAGAGGTGACGCTGCACCGATATTTTGTCTCTCCCTTGTTTATAAATAAACCAGCTTGTATTTGTCAAAAGCTGGGTCTTTTCTTCCATTAAGGGATGTGTTGAACTAAGCAGGACAATGTCATCAGCAAAAATGAGGTAATCAGATTGCACTTTCTCATTTGTCCATAAAATTCCTTGGTTGCTCCGGTTACTTTTCTCATAGTCAATGATCAAGGAAAACAATAGTGGGGAAATAAAACACCCTTGCCTTACTCTAGTTGTCACTGCAAACCATTGCCTAATGGTGTCACCATCTCTGACTACATATTCAGCATTATCATACAGATCCTTGATGATTCTAATTATTTTTGCTGGTATTCTGTAGCATGCCATAATTTTCCAAAGACAGTCTCCATGTACGCTGTCAAAAGCCTTCTGGAAATCTACATAACTTATCACAAGAAGTGCTTGCCACTCCACACTTTGTTCTATAATATGTTTGAGACCAATGGGCGGGAGTCTTGATTCTCAGGCTCTTGATTTAATCACTAGAGCAGGAGAAGGGGAGATGTGACGAGAGAAATGTGGGGAATATTGTGAGGTTCAGCGGGAGAGTCCAAGAGGATAGAAATGGTGACAGGGAAGGGAGTAGGGTTGGGGATAAGGATGAAGGGAGGGCCAGTGTCAGAGTTGCAGGGGTGCAGCAGATGCCGGGGAAGTGTCTATTATGGCAATGTGTGCAGAGAAATTCAACAAGTGTCAAAATGTAGCGCTGTCACCAGAGAAAGTGGGGCCTGAAGCTCCTAAGACAATAGGGATTTCAAGTGGAGAGGCAGGTGTGCTGATTGCCTCTAAGAAGTAACATTGCCCTCATTTTACAGATGTGGAAACTGAGACTAAAAGTAGTGATTTGCACAAGATTGAACAGTGAGGCAGTGTCAGAATCAGGATTGATGCCCAGGTCTCTTGACCCCATTAGACCACAGTGCTTGCTTGAACGAATAGTATTACTTTTGCAGGGAAAATATGAGAACATATGAGAAATTTCAGACCGAAAAGAAAGGTAACATATTTGGCAACTTTTAGTAGTGTACAAACAATAATGAAATGCCGTGAGCTGTAATTCACTCTCCTAAGCACAAGGTGGTGATCAAACATTAGTTTGAAGAAATAATTCTACAACAGCAGTGGCTTTCTTCAAGCAAACACTCTGCTTTAATTTCTTTGTCTTGCTGCAAATTCAGTTCACTTGTGATAATTCTTCACAATGAATCCTGAAACTTTTTCTCTGGGGAGTAAAGCAACTACTTGCCCTGCATTGAAATTTGCTAATGAAAAATAATGCACAAATCTGGCAGATCATTTTGCATCTGGCACATCGGTAAGATATTTGCATATGATATTGTGCGGCATCCTCTCTCCTAAACAAACTCTTCCCAGTGGATAACAGCTTCAGTCTTTCTTGCTCACATACAATCTAGCAACTTTATTGACTAAATGGAGAACACAAAGCAAGGACTAAAATCTAGGTGCTAAATCATTTATAATAAAATGATTCTTTATATGGAATTTATCCTAAAATAGCCATGATGCTTTACAATAAAACAAAGCCAGATTTTGGGGTAGCCCTCCTGCACACACAGTCCTTCCTGAACATGTAAAGATTACAGATTAAGGCACTAAGGGCCTGATCTTGTTCTCACTGATGTTATTATGAGTTTTGCTATTGACTTCAATAAGATTAGGCCCTAAAGGCTAAAACATTTGAAGTTGCCACAACAGTTGAAAAGTGGATAAAGTCATAAAATATTATTAGCAGTTTTTATCATCGAAACACTGCAAATATTAAGTCTCACATCTTCCCATTGTTATTATTTTTACAGTGCCCGGGGTATGCTCAGTGCTTTACAAGACAAATAGAAAGATATGGTCTCTGTCTCAAAATGCGTACGATCTATTTTGACATGACAGGAAGAAAGAGTAATAATAGTGAGGATGGATGTAACAAGAGTGAAGGCAATCAGATCACATAGTTACCCAGTTTGTGGTAGAGCTTGGTGGTTCAGTTAAGCAAATAGGTAACTATGCTACAGTGGGGGAATCTGAAGAAGAGATGTTGAATTGCCCAATGGCAAACAGTGTCAAAAGCATCAAAGCGAAGAAGTTCCAGGCTCCCTGTTCTTTGTTCTGAACACGAGGCTAGGTTATTCTCTCTGAAAAATAAAACCAAAAGCCATGTGAAATAAAAAGGCTTTAAAATCTGCTACATCTGAAGCTGGGTATTCTACAATCGGGGTTGTGCTAGAACAAAAGCAGATGCAATAAATCAATGAAGGAAATTTCTAACAACGTAAATTCAGGGGGGGAAAAAAAACCAAACAAAACCCCTGCTTACACAAACAGGTCTGCAAACTCATGTATTTTTTATGTTGGAGATGGATGGCCTATATGTGTTACTAGTGACAGGAATTATAGCTTGCAGTTTAGCTGTGTGCTGTGATTCAGGCACATTATAGCCAATAAATAAGGAAAATCTACAGAGTCAGATTCGCACTCATTTGTAATGATCCTCATTCCCCTGCAAGCTTGGCACTAAATAACTCTGCTTTGTAAATGGGAGGCTCTCCATGACTTATTTACTATCCCTTGCTTGACCTATACATGTTTAGGGCCTGAGTCAATGTCCACTGACATAAATGAGTAGATTCCCATTTACTCAAATGGGAGATGAGATTCAGACCCTTAATTAGTAAATTGCCTCTCTCACCCTGTGATGCAGTGTAGCTGCCACCACCAGGGGCACTCATGCTACAAGTCCTCTAGGTCTAATTTAAAAGGCAGTGGAACATTCTGACTGAGTGGTCCTTGAGTCTGGAATGCACTCACTCCCTTCCTTGGTCTGGCAGAGCCTGGATCCACTTTCTGACCATCAGTCAGCCCTGGTCTACACTACGAGGTTAGGTCGAATTTAGCCGCGTTAGGTCAATTTTATAAGTAATGCGGCTACACAACCAACCCCATTCCGTCGACCTAAAGGGCTCTTAAAATCGACTGCTGTACTCCTCCCCAGCGAAGGGAGCAGCGCTAAAATCGCCCTTCTTGGGTCGAATTTGGGGTAGTGCAGATGCAGCGTAGTGCAATTCGATGGTATTGGCCTCCGGGAACTATCCCAGAGTGCTCCAATGTGACCGCTCTGACAGCACTTTCAACTCTGATGCACTAGCCAGGTACACAGGAAAAGCCTCGGGAACTTTTGAATTTCATTTCCTGTTTGGTCAGTGTGGCGATCTCAGCAGCACAGGTGACCATGCAGTCCCCCCAGAATCACAAATGAGCTCCAGCATGGAGCAAATGGGAGACACTGGATCTGATTGCTGTATGGGGAGAAGAATCTGTGCAGGCAGAACTCCAATAAAAAAGAAGAAATGCTAATATATATGCCAAAATCGCACAGGGCATGGTGGAGAGACGCTACACTAGGGACACACAGCAGTGCTGCGTGAAAGTTAAGGAGCTCAGGCAAGCCTACTACAAGACAAAGGAGGCAAATGGTCACTCCGGGTCAGAGCCCCATACATGCCGCTTCTATGATCAGCTGCATGCCATTCTAGGGGAGACCCTACTAGTACCCCACCACTGTCCATGGACACCTGCAAGGGGGGAGTCTCACACAACATGGAGGAGGATTTTGTGGATGAGGAAGAGGAGGAGAATGTGCAGCAGGCAAGTGGATAATCCATTCTCCCTGGCAGCTACGACCTTTTCATCACCCTGGAGCCAATACCCTCCCAAGGTGGATTCCCCGACCCTGAAGGCGGAGAAGGCACCTCTGGTGTGTGCACATTTGTAACTAGACTACAGGGGTTAAAAGCAATTGTGTTTAATGTTTGATTTGCCCTGAAGAATTGGGATGCATTCGCGGCCAGTACAGCTACTGGATAATTCTGTTAACATTTCTGGGGATGGAGCAGGAATCCTCCAGGGACATCTTCATGAAGCTCTCCTGGAGGTACTCTGAAAGCCTTTGCAGAAGGGTTCTGGGGAGGGCTGCCTTATTTCGTCCTCCATGGTAGAACACTTTACTATGCCAAGCCAGTAGCAAGTAGTCTGGAATCATTGCAGCACAAAGCATGGCAGCAAATGGTCCTGGGTTTTGGTCATATTCATGCAACATTCGGTCTTTAACTTTCTGTGTCAGCCTCAGGAGAGAGAGATCATTCATGGTCACCTGGTTGAAATAGGGGAATTTTTGTAAGGGAACAGCAAAAGGACCCCATTCACGCTGGGCTGTTTGCGCTTGGCTAAAAGGGATCACCCCGGAGAATAGCCATGCGATGGGGGGAGGGGTGTGCTGCACATGCAACCCAAAACCGCAGCCCCCTCCTTTTAAATGGCAAACCCAACCGGCATTGCTTGCTATGGGAAAGGAGGGCACTGCAGTTTGAAACCATTTCCACATGTTATGAAGGCGGAAGAACCCAACTCCGCATACCCTTTGGCTTACCATGGCTGCCTGGAAACCGAATTCTGTTGCCCAGCCGTGTGTGATGTGTCACCATACCGGCAGGTGCTCAATATAAAAGGCAAAATGCGACCTTGTACCTAAAGCACATCTGCTGTCTGCTGTGAATTGCTTGATTCACTGTGAAAGAGTCTCCCTTTTGTTCTCAGAAATGTATCTTCTTAAATTTTACTCTCCCTTTTTATCCCTCCTGCAGGTGCAAATGTTTCTATGCTCCCCGTATCATCTCCGTCCCTGAGGTTATCGCAGATTAGAAGGCGAAAAAAACGCACTCGCGATGACATGTTTTCCAAGCTCATGCAGTCCTCCCGCACTGATAGGGCACAGCTGAATGCATGGAGGCATTCGGTGGCAGAGGCCAGGAAAGCATTCAGGGAGCGTGATCAGAACACACAGGAGGAGATGCTGAGGCTAATGGGGGAGCAAACGGACATGATCAGGCATCTGGTGGAGCTGCAGGAAAGGCAACAAGAGCACAGACTGCCGCTGCATCCATTGTAAAACCACCTGTCCTCCTCACCAAGTTCCATATCCTCCTCACCCAGACGCCCAAGAACGCGGAGGGGAGGCTCCGGGCACCCAGCCACTCTACTCCAGAGGATCGCCCAAGCAACAGAAGGCTGTCATTCAAACAGCTTTGATTTGTAGTGTGGCTACAATAAGCAATGTGGCCTTGTCCTTTCCTCCTCCCCCATCCCACCCAGGCTACCTTGTCAGTGATCTCACTTTTTTTTTTTTAAAATAAATAAAGAATGCATGGATTCAAAACAATAGGGACTTTATTTCCTTTGCCAGCTGTGGTCGAAGGAGGGAGGGGGATTGGCTTACAGGGAAGTAAATTCAACAAAGGGGGCGATTTTGCATCAAGGAGAAACACACAACTGTCACACTGTAGCCTGGCCAGTCATGAAACTGGTTTTCAAAGCCTCTCTGATGCGCAGCACACCTAGCTGTGCTCTTCTAATCGCCCTGGTGTCTGGCTGCTCAAAATTGGCCGCCAGGCGATTTGCCTCAACCTCCCACCCTGCCATAAACGTCTCCCCCTTACTCTCACAAATATTATGAAGCACACAGCAAGCAGCAATAACAATGGGAATATTGGTTGTGCTGAGGTCTAAACTAGTCAGCAAACAGCACCAGCGAGCTTTTAAATGTCCAAAGGCACATTCTACCACCATTCTGCACTTGCTCAGCCTGTAGTTGAACAGGTCCTGACTACTGTCCAGGCTGCCTGTATATGGCTTCATGAGCCATGGGAGCAAGGGGTAGGCTGGGTCCCCAAGGATAACTATTGGCATTTCAGCATCCCTCACAGTAATTTTCTGGTCTGGGAAGTAAGTCCCTTCTTGCAGCTGCTCAAACAGCCCGGAGTTCCTGAAGATGCGAGCGTCATGCACCTTTCCCGGCCATCCCACGTTGATGTTGGTGAAACGTCCCTTGTGATCCACCAGTGCTTGCAGCACCATTGAGAAGTACCCCTTGCGGTTTATGTACTGGTTGGCAAGGTGGTCCAGTGCCAAGATAGGGATATGCATTCCGTCTATCGCCCCATCACAGTTAGGGAACACCATTGCAGCAAAGCCATCCACTATGACCTGTATATTTTCCAGAGTCACTACCCTTGCTAGCAGAAGGTCACTGATTGCCTTGGCTACTTGGATCACAGCAACCCCCACAGTAGATTTGCCCACTCCGAATTGATTCCCGACTGACTGGTAGCAGTCAGGTGTTGCAAGCTTCCACAGGGCTATCGCCACTTGCTTCTCAACTGTCAGGGCAGGTCTCATCTTGATATTCCTGCGCTTTACGGCAGGGGAAAGCAACTCACACAGTTCCAGGAAAGTGGCCTTACGCATGCGAAAGTTTCGCAGCCACTGGGAATCATCCCATACCTGCAATTCTATGCGGTCCCACCAGTCTGTGCTTGTTTGCCGGGCCCAGAATCAGCGTTCCACTGTATCAACCTGCCCCACTGCCGCCATGATGTCCCAATTGCCACAGCCCATGCTTTCAGGAACGTCTGTGTCCATGTCCTCCTCACAATCGTCCTCGTGCTGGCGTCTCCTAGCCAGGTTCTGCACATACTGCAGAATAATGCGTGAGGTGTTTACAATGCTCACAACAGCAGCGGTGAGCTGAGTGGGCTCCATGCTTGCCGTGCTATGGCATCTGCATGGGTAACCCAGGAAAAAAGGCGCAAAATGATTGTTTGCTGTTGCTTTCAAGGAGGGAGGGAGACAGAGAGGGAGACTGATGACATGTACCCAAAACCACGACAATGTTTTTGCCCCATCATGCATTGGTAGCTTAACCCAGAATTTCAATGGGCAGCAGGGAGTGTGGGATAGCTTCCCACAGTGCACCACTCCATGAGTCAATGCTAGCCACGGTATTGAGGACGCACTCTGCCGACCTACTGTGCCTAGTGGGGACATACACGATTAACTGTATAAAATCGCTTTCTAAAGATCGACTTCTATAAAATGGACCTAATTTCGTAGTGTAGAGCCAGCCTGCCACTAAGCTCAGCTCCATGTGACAGGGTGTAACAGTGCTCCAAGCATGTAAAGAGTTACTGGGCTCCTGCCTATCACATGGCTGATCTGGGTGGGGCCTTCTTCTTCGGCTATCCCTCGATGTAAGGATGGTGAGTTTTTAGGTGGCTGATGAGCCCAATTCATGCCCTGCAGATTTTACCACAGAAGTGACAGGTGTAATCTTGGAGGAGACATAGTTGTTGGCTGGACTGTTGTGCCCTTTCTTTCCTCCTTTGTCTCTTCTCTGTCTCATGAGCACATCTGTTCTCCTCAAAGTGAGCAGTGACTTGGTGTATTTGTGTGGCGCCACTGTGTTCTGTTCAGTGCTGAGTCCTCCCAGTTTGTGGGGTGGATGCCTCCCCTTTTAAGATGTACTTTCAGTAGGTCTTTGAAGTGCTTCTGCTGCCCTCCGAGAGTCCTTCTTCCCTGATTTAACTGAGAGAAGAGTATTTTCTTTGGGAGGTGAGTGTCAGGCATACGTATACAGGGGCCAGCTCAGCAGAGTTGATGTTTCATGACCTGCGCTTCTATATTGCTGATGTTAGACTCATAGACTCATAGACTTTAAGGTCAGAAGGGACCAATATGGTCATCTAGTCTGACCCCCCGCATGATGCAGGCCACAAAAGCTGACCCCCCCACTTTCCCTTAACTCTGCTGTTGAAGTCTCCAGATCGTGATCTAAAGACTTCAAGTCGCAGAGAATCTTCCAGCTTGCGACCCCTGCCCTATGCTGCGGAGGAAGGCAAAAAACCTCCAGGGCCACTGCCAATCTACCCTGGAGGAAAATTCCTTCCCGACCCCAAATATGGCGATCAGCAGAACCCCGAGCATACAGGCAAGATTCTCTAGCCAGACCCTCATTTTACCAGCGATGGCCGTTATTGCCTAATTGATTAGAATCACGTAATCCCATCAAACCATTCCCTCCATAAACTTATCTAGCCTAATCTTGAAGCCAGAGAGGTCTTTCGCCCCCACCGTTTCCCTCGGAAGGCTGTTCCAAAATTTCACCCCTCTGACGGTTAGAAACCTTCGTCTAATTTCAAGCCTAAATTTCCCCACGGCCAGTTTATATCCATTCGTTCTCGTGTCCACATTAGCACTGAGCTGAAATAATTCCTCTCCCTCCCTGGTATTTATCCCTTTGATATATTTAAAGAGAGCAATCATATCCCCCCTCAGCCTTCTTTTGGTTAGGCTAAACAAACCAAGCTCCTCGAGTCTCCTTTCATAGGAAAGGTTTTCCATTCCTCGGATCATCCTAGTTGCCCTTCTCTGTACCCGTTCCAGTTTCAGTTCATCCCTTTTAAACATAGGAGACCAGAACTGCACACAGTACTCCAAGTGAGGTCTCACCAGCGCTTTGTATAACGGAAGCAGCACCTCCCTGTCCCTACTAGAAATACCTCGCCTTATGCATCCCAAGATCGCATTAGCTTTTTTCACCGCCACGTCGCATTGCCGACTCATAGTCATCCTGCGATCAACCAGGACTCCGAGGTCCTTCTCCCCCTCAGTCACTTCTAACCTATGCGTCCCTAGCTTATAACTGAAATTCTTATTAGTCATCCCTAAATGCATCACCTTACACTTCTCACTATTAAATCTTATCCTATTACTATTACTCCAATTTACAAGGTCATCCAAGTCTCCCTGCAGAATATCCCGATCCTTCTCCGAGTTGGCAATGCCTCCCAACTTTGTGTCATCCGCAAACTTTATCAGCCCACTCCTACATTTGATGTTGGCTGCAGAGAGAGCACTGATTTTAGTGATTTGGTCTTCCCAGCTGATCCTGAGAATCCTCCTGAGGCAGCACTGCTGGAACCACTTCAGTCGCTTGAGATGTCGTTTGTAGGTTACCCGGGTCTCACACACATAGAGAAGGGTGGGGATGACAACTGCCTTGTAAACCAAGATCTTGGTGCCTTGCAGATCCCTATCATTGAAGACTCATTTGAATAGTCTTCCAAAGGATGGCCTGGCACAGCAGATCCTATATTCAATTTCTGTGTCAATGCTGGCTGTTTGGGAGAGGTGGCTACCAAGGTATGGAAAATGATCCACATTTTTCAGGGGTTCTCCGCTGATGGTTTCACATACAATGATGTGGAAAGGACTCCCCCCTCATCTCAGGTTAACAGGATAAGATGGTGTGGTGAGATTTCATATCAAAGATTGTACTACCCATTCTGTTCTTTGACATATTTATCTTTAACATAAATAACTGTAGGTCATCTTGCTGAGTCTACACTCTTTAGTAAGACCTAATGTAATGATATTTTAGATTTGCAAGTCCAAGTAAATTGGTCAAAAAGAGATTTGAACCATAACTTTAAGCAATTGTTTTTGATATTCTGAACTTGTCCCTTTCAGGCCAACCCATTCCAATAGCAGGGACCACATTCTTAAAAATGCCTTAGAGACAAGTGCATCCTTACTCCTTGGAGAAACACTGGCAGTGTGACAAATGTGTTAAGTAATAAAGAATTGATAATCGTAAACATTATAAGAAATTGTGGTTATTTACATTGTTCCTTGGTGTAACTGCTGAGCCTCAACTCTAGTGTTTGACAAATGCTTGCAAGACTCTATCGGTATTCAGTACATGCCTAGAATATTGGTTGTGTCTCCACTGGATTGGTGCACTATTGCTTGTATGCTTATGTGGTTCTGAGTGAATTAACAAACTGTTCATTGGTTGAGAGCACCCAAGTGTTCGATTTGAGAGATACCGATCAAGGCAAAAGATGACCTGAAAAGAATCTGGAGTTAAATTAATAGGCCAACACATCCATGTCTCAGTAAAAAGGGGTTATCCTATTATATTCCATTCTAATATTTGCTATAACACATATACAATTGGCAAATCTAGTTTGTCAGATCTCAGCTTTAAAATCTAACTGGCACCTTGGTTAATTCATAAAACTGACCCCCTTTCATGCTTATAGTTGTCCCCTAACTTGATTCTACTGTTAAAATTTTTATTACAGATGGGACCTGTGTCCCTGTAAACAGGTTAAACCCTGGGCAGTCCAATGCTATAGCTCAGTTATGGGGACAGACAGATTCTATCTATATAGGCAGTACCAAACCATCTTATAACAGGATTGCCTTGGTAGACTGGCCTTAAAGCCACAGTGCAGAAAGCTGTCAGATATGCAAGAACAACTCCCAGCTGAGCCCATTTTGGCTTTTGGACGCACTCAGCAGAGCTGCAGCCCATAGATCAAGAAGGTCCCTGATTTGAATGTGGAACTACAGTAATATGCAGGACACACACGTATAAATAGTCTGGCTGCCAGATGGGACATCCTCCGCTAATCACACAAGTCTGTCCCGGAGTCTGGCCACCATTCAGCAGACCTAGCAGCAGTGAGTGGTGAAGACAAGCTAGAGAAATCACTTTTTCCCAGAGAACACAGTGGACTAAAAATCTATTTGTGACGCTTTGTTGGTGTTTTGGACAGTTATGGCACTTTATTCTAGATACAGATGGAGCTAAGAGTGAGAAAGATATAGTGACATAAGATTCCACACCCACCCACACACCAAAAGATATCAGATTAAAAAAAGAAAGCATAGCTGATTTGATTCGGTCTCTTGCAGGAGGCAAATCTATATAGTTTTTTCAAGCCTTCTGTCTCCTGAGGCCAGGTCATGCCATGCATCACCTTTAGGAATTGAAGGGCGAGGTGCATGACTATAAACAAGTGACTATCAAATGGGTGATTGCCATAGGAGAGGTAATGGAAGGAAAGGCCATCATCACCTAGTCTCAATCCAATGCTCTCATTGTTTGCATTTGATTTTACAGTTGTTCAGAATAGGGGAGATGCAGGGTTGCCTAGTACTAAAGTCATCTTGTCTTTGCTCTCTGTTGGAGTTCTCATCAACGAAAGGAACTGAGACGTGAAAGGTTCATATGTAATAATACTTCTGTATTATATTTGCTAGCATTATTGCTGAAGCTGTCATGAGATTTCTTCATGATAAACCCAAGTGAGCCTTTTCCAGAGCAACCCATTTTTACAGTGTAACACTGCAGTAATGCAGGCGCTTACATACCACAGTGATGGGTACTGTATAAATCCCAGGCAAAAACTACAGTAAAACGGAATTATGGTTGAGAGTATATATCAGTAATTTAGGGTAATAAACTACAGCTTCCCTGAAATGTAATTCCAAATCAAGCATTACAAAACCAGGAAAGTCAGAGTTCAGGTTACACATTGAAAACAAACAAACAAACAAACAAACAAACTAAGGTAAGGAAATGCACAGTTTGGGCACCCAAAAAACTTTTATCTCTGCCCTGTAGAGGCACCGTACAATAACCATATGATTAACGCATTTTAGTGTTTGTTGTATCAGATTAAATTAGACTAATTTTAAAAACACAGAATTTTTCTTCCCACTGGTATGGAAGCACAATATTATTTTTCTTCTCCAAATATTTTTGTACAATGCCAAGTACATAATCAGCACACAAATAACGAAAACTAACTAACCAAGCAACAACACAGGGAAGTGCTTTTTTTTTTTTTTTTGTCTATTGAGATGGTAGTGTAACTGACATTGTCAGCTACGGGCCCCTCCTATCATTCTTTGTAACAATCTGTAATTTTAATATGTTCGTAAAAAACATTTGATCATCCACAAAAAGAGTAGATCACTTTACTCCCCCACGTAATAGTTTATGAGAGGCTGATATAAACATAGCTCATAATAAAATAGACAGATTAATGATGACATACTGATAACATGGACAAGGATTATCATATGCGGTTAATATGACAACATCAGAAACTGAGTGGAAGAGTTTTCACATAATGCTAAGTACAGGCCTTAACTTGGTGAACTGCAATAATACAAGACTTGTCCTGACTTTGAATCTGAGCTGTGCTGTATGCATTGCCACGTGTAGCAGTATCCCTGTTTTGTGGAGGTCTTCAGTTGCTAGAGCTGTCAGTCCAGAACTCAATTTGCTAGACTTTGGCATAACGTTTCTGGTGTACCAGGGGACTGTGACAGGGTGCTGTTAGCAGCTATAAATTGAGAGCTTTGGACGCCAGCATCCTGGTCACACAGGGTATGTCTACACTGCAGTAAAAGATTTGCGGCACAGGCACAGCTCACCTGGCTTTGTTAACTGGGGCTCGGGTTGTGGGTCTAAAAATTGCTATGTAGATGTTCAGGTTCATGCTGGAGCCTGGTCACTGGGCCCCTCCCCCCTCGCAGGATCCCAGAGCTCAGGCTCCAGCCTGAGCCTGAATAGCTACCTAGCAGTTTTTAGCCCTGCAGCCCGAGCCCCAAGAGCCCGGGCCAGCCGTGTGTGTTTAATTGCTGTGTACCCTTAGGGTACGTCTTCACTACCAGCCGTATCGGCGGGTAGCAATTGATTTATCTGGGATCGATATATTGCGTCTCGTTAAGACACGATATATCGATCCCTGAACGCGCTCACCGTCGACTCCGGAACTCCACCAGAGCGAGCGGCGGTAGCGCAGTCGACGGGGGAGCTGCGGCTGTCGATCCCGCGCCGTGTGGACCCCAGGTAATTCGATCCAAGATATTGGGCATCCCTTTGAGATGCCACTGCCAGCATTCCAGTGGAACACAGGGAGGCAGCAGCTAAAAGGTTAAAAAATCCCACTAGTAAAAACAAGTGTATCCCTCCAACCATGTACTTGGCAGGCAGATTGACAAGGGAGACTGGAAAAGCTCTGCTGGTATATTGCTGCTGTTATGGTGTATTGGGATTAATAACCTATAAACAACTAAGACAGATTTACACAAGAGACTGTAGCATGCCATCCACATGATTTTGCAGACTGATCCTGCCTGCCCATCAAAGTGCATGTTTACCCCAGACACTATAACGTCTCTGCTCTGATCAATCACACACATACTGGAATATGTGTTTTACAGGAAAACAAGAGGTTTGTCTACATTTTCCCATTAAAAAACAAAACAGACCCCTGCAATTATGCAATTAGGTTTTGAAGTACCTCAGTGCACGGGCACAAAGGAGCAAATGCACACACAATTCTCCTATTGGCTGACTTCTGTGTGGTTCAATGGTTCGTAAGGTCAGTGGCCTGAAAGCCCAGGTCTGATGCAAATATAGCTTTCAATGATTTTTTAAAACAAAATCTCCCTTGTCTGGGTATTTTTCAGTCTCTTCATGTGCAATCACAGGTGACATGTTGGTTTCTAATTTTCCCCCTTGGAGTCCACTCAAAATTCTTCTGTTGGTTAGGATCTCCAAGGGAAGTTTTAGGTCCTCTAGCCTGGTACAATTACTTAAATGTCTTGCAAAGTATTTTCAGACTGGCAAAATCTTATTCCATAATGATGTTATGCTGTAGCACAAAAACATCATATTGTGCTGTGATGAGAAAGTGACTTGACTTGATGATGCAGCATCACAAGATTGCGACACAAGGAGTTTGTCTTAGGATCAGTTTGTTGTCCAAAAGTGACAATTGTAAATGGAGGCTATAAAGTTTCCCCAAGCTTCATCTTTTCATCTCTACTTCTGCACCAGGTAAGCAAAGATTAAAAAGTTGTACAAAAAGCTTGGCTCTTCCATGTGATAGATACAGAACTAGGCATCAATTCTCAGCTTGGTTGAAAATGTCACTGACCTCTAGATGCTCCGTTTTCTCATGAAGCAGTTCTGTGCTTGTCCTGAAGATCTAGTAAAATCTTGTTAATGGGCAAAGTGTTGCTGCTCACTGCCAAAGGAGAATTCTCCTGGGATATTTTGAGATACACAGTGAAATGGTTTCTTGTGCCTGATTATTTCAGCTTCTAAAACTACAGCTTAAAACTGGAAATGATAGGAAATGTATCTGTTATTTGTGTCAGAAATAGAAGTGCAGGGCTTTTATAAAAACAAAACAGGATTTGGGGTAGTTTGTGCTGTCAATGGATTAATTTACAGCAGCAGGAAAATGTCAGAAATTCTAGTAAGAGGGAGCCAGACGTCTTAGGGTGCAGAGAAGGAAAGTCTGATCTACCCAAAATTTTGCAAAAATTTGCAAAATATATGCAAATCACATACAGAAAAGAGCTTTGCTTTGCTTTCTGAACTGGATTCTGAAATTAAATATAAACACTTAGGAAGACCCCACCTGATTTTCACAGTAATCCTCAACAAGCAAGCATCTCCCAGACTTGGTATGAAAATGACTATCATGTCTATTGAACGAGTCCATAACCATGCAGTCATCTACCCAGCACTAAGCTCCCAAACTCCTGTTGGGATGAATCTGGGGTAAATCTTGTTTGGATTCTTCAAGTCCAATCTCTTCTTTGATTGTTTGAATCCTCGATCACATAGCTGGAGAGGATTTCCCATGACATTGCACACGGATTTAGAAATATTCCTCCACCTAGTGCTCACAGATGTTTCCCGAACCCACAACCTAGTAAGAACTACTTTATAGCTTCAGCGGACTGGTATGCTTTGGCATCATTCTCAGATGATCAATAGTAGAATAAGGGGACTTCAGCTTCAAAGGGATGCTCTGCACACAGTAGTTCCATCATGCCATGTTGCAAAGGTTACAATGTCAACCAAGGTCTCCTTACTGGGCTAATAAGTCCTTGGCTGTTATTTTGAGAACAGGTCTCCACCCACCAGCCAAACTGTATTGTTCACTGTGGATGTGTTGCTGCTCGGTCAAATTGAGTATGGAGCTAGTTTAAAGATAGAGAGGTTACCTGAAAGTTGGAGGCAGAATGCATGTGTATTTATTGGGCAGCAGGTAAGCAAGGGAACACACCAAGAACTTCTCACTTATAGGGAGGAACAGAGTTCACATTTTCCTACTTCAGAAGCACAGCCCTCTTTAACTTCAGCAACATTACAACTTATGGACAGAGCGCGCACTTGAGCAGGTCTATCATTCTGTCCAGCAGAGGACAGTTGTAACATAGGCACATTACATAGTCATAAATTTTACAGCCAAAAGGTAGAAAATGCATGTTTCAAAGTCCAGAAGGGGTGTGTTAAGCACATACAGGCAAAACATTAGAGTTCAGCAAGAAACAGAGAACATGATTCACACTGACAAATAACCCTTTTTTTTTAGAATAAATGTCATTACAGTTTTATTTAAATTGGCCTAAATGGGAATAAAAAGTGTTTTGGGACTTGAAATACTGTGGATCTGCTGTGATGCAACCGAACACTACTCCACATGGATAGAAGTTGAGAAACTTGATTGTGATACTACTTAGATGCAAAACAAATAATAAAATAAAAATAAATATAAAGGCACCCAAATGAATTAGACTGGAGCTAAATCAGAATCATAGAATTATCTTTAAAGTGGGGGCAGTATCACAGGGCTGTTGTTTGACTTAG
>NW_020714383.1:0-3700 GCF_002925995.2 Terrapene triunguis | reverse complement strand
ATCCTCGGGGACCCAGCCTACCCGCTAATGCCCTGGCTCATGAAGCCCTATACTGGCGCCCTGGACACAGAAAAAGAACTGTTCAACTACCGGCTGAGCAAGTGCAGAATGGTGGTGGAGTGTGCTTTTGGCCGTCTCAAAGGGAGATGGAGAAGCTTACTCACTCGCTGTGATCTCAGCGAAACCAATATCCCCATCGTTATTGCAGCTTGCTGTGTGCTCCACAATCTGTGTGAGAGCAAGGGGGAGACCTTTATGGCGGGGTGGGAGCTAGAGGCAAATAGCCTGGCTGCTGATTACGTCCAGCCAGACAGCCGGGCCATTAGAAGATCCCAGCGGGACGCCCTGTGCATCCGGGAGGCTTTGAAAGCTAGGTTCCTGAGTGAGCAGGGCAACCAGTGACTTTTCAGTTTGTGGACAGAAAAGCTGAACCTGCCCCCGTTTCTTTACCCAGTTCATTTTGACTATCCTCTCCAGTTACATACCCCCTTCACCCCCTTCCCCTACCCAAAAAATAAAATCATTTCTATTTTGTTAATTAACACCGTTGTCTGTATTGCTGTTTTCGCGGGAATATTTTAAACCGGGGACGCAGACTGTGGCGGGGGGCGGGTTTAGTGTTCTGATGCAAATGATACTTCTAAACTCCCGGAATGACAGGCTCCGCACTGGTGGACTGGTTATTTCAATGGAGCCTGCCAGCACTCCTGGGGGGGACTGTGTGTATGTGTCGGCTATGTGACTTTCTGGCAGGGGGGGGTAGGGTTACAGATCCCCTGCTGCGTGGATCTGTGAGCCAGGATAAGGACCGCTGCATAAGATCTGTAACTGCCCTCCCCCGCCACAAAGTCACAGAGCAAACCCCCCCCCCAGAACATGAAAAACACCTCCCAGACTGACCAGGGTAACCAGTGACTGCACTGTGTATGTGTCCTGATGCTGGACCTGACCCCGCCTCTGTAGCCTGCTAAAGGTGACTGTCCTGTCCAATTACCAAGCCCCTTCCCCCCCTCCAGACAGACTCTCCCTCAAAAGAACCTGACCGAAACAGTAATGAACAGAAACAAACATTTTATTGCGAACCAGACATGAAACGTGGGGGGTGAAACTTGGACGGGGGCTTGTGTGAGGTGGGTAGGAAAGGACTTATGAAATTTTGGGGAATGTCAGCCTTCTACTGCTAGAGCAGTCTGCAGGGGTTGATTGAAAGTTTTAACGGCCCTTGCCGCCCCTCCTTCTTTGGACTTTGGGTGAGGGTGGTGTGGGACTTGGTGGCGGGTGAGGGCGGTTACAGATAGACTGCAGCGGGGCTCTGTCCTCCTGCCTCCGGTCTTGCAGAACATCCACAAGGCGCCGGAGCGTGTCTGTTTGCTCCCTCATTAGTCCAAGCAGCTTTTCAGTAGCCTGTTGGTCCTCCTGACGCCACCTCTCCTCCCGTTCCATGACTGCTCGGTGCATTTGTGACAAGTTCTCCCTCCACTGTGTCTGCTGGGCTGCCTGGGCTCGGGAGCAGCCCATTAGTTCTGTGAACATGTCTTCACGCGTCTTCTTCTTCCTCCGCCTAATCTGCGCTAGCCTCTGGGAGTGTGCTGACAGGCTGGGTTGGGAGACAGTCGCAGATGTGTCTGTGTGAATTTTAAAAAGGGAGTGAATTCCTGAGACAGATAAATGAAATTGTATACAAAGAACCTAGTCTTTCTCTGTGAACAAGACCATGCACTGCACCTCTCACATGCGCACTCAGGACAAGGTCGAATTTTCGGCCGTCGCCTTCAGTGCCTGTGGACTTGCGGAGGTCTTGGAGTGTTCAGAGAACTGTGGCTGGAGACCTGAACTTCTGGAGCGGGCAATAATGGTAAGCCGCAGACTTGTGGCTGCTTAAAACTCCAGCAGTAGCACTGGCCTCCTTTCACATTGAAAGCAATGCCAGTCTCTGCTGCCAGCAATCAGGACAGCATCAACTCTGCCCCGTCCCACCCCCTCGCGGCTGTCCCAGGGAAAGATCCCTGTATGCTGCCCCTCTCCCTCCACCGCGTGGCTGTAAAGCAGTCCCAATACTAACATTCCCCTCCCTAATTCAAAGCAGGGCGTCATGAGCGACATCACCCTCCTGAGGATCCCGGACACCCAGAAAGAACGCATGCTGCGGGAAAGCATGCAGAAACCGGGGCCGTATGCCGCCATGCTATGTCGGGCCATGATCCCCGAGTACCTGATTGTGGCATGGAGGGGACATGTCTGCTACCACGGAGGGCCCACTAAGATCGCCCTACCCCGGAACCTGATCAACAGGCTTGAGCTCTACCTCCACGAGACCTACGAGGAGTTCTCCTACGAGGATTTCTCGTCGATCCCCGGCCACATTGACCGGATTTTCGCGTAGGTGCACTGGGACTTTGGAGTGGAGCGTCTTGGGCCTGGGAATCATGTAGTAACGGACATTGTGAAAATTTTTTAAAATACTTGGGACTAAATTGAGAAGAGCCTAAGACAGAGAAATCATGCAAAACCCATTTGTTACCTTTGTAAATATTCCTGTTTTGTACCTGATTATTTTTTTACTAGTTTACAGCACTTTTATAAATATACATTGTTAATAGTATAAATATTACCGTTCTGTTTTAAATAAATGTTTACATGTTTACAGCACTTACTGCTTGATCCTTCCCCTGATTCTGTGTCCGGGGTAAGGGATGGGGACGGTTGGTACGGGATCTCGGTAAGGGTGATGAAGAGCTCCTGGCTGTCGGGGAAATCAGCGGTGCCAGCGCTGTCGACTGCCTCGTCCTCCTCATCTCCTTCTTCATCTTCCCCGTCCGCTGTCATGTCCGACGAGGAACCGGCCGCGGACATGATCCCATCCTCGGAGTCCACGGTCAGGGGTGGGGTAGTGGTGGCGGCCGCTCCCAGGATGGAATGCAGTGCCTCGTAGAAACGGGATGTGTGGGGCTGGGATCCGGATCGTCCGTTAGCCTCTTTGGTTTTTTGGTAGCCTTGTCTCAGCTCCTTGATTTTCACGCGGCACTGCGTTGCATCCCGGCTGTAGCCTCTCTCTGCCATGGCTTTGGAGATCTTCTCGTAGATCTTAGCATTCCTTCTTTTGGAGCGCAGCTCTGAAAGCACGGACTCATCGCCCCACACTGCGATGAGATCCAAGACTTCCCGATCAGTCCATGCTGGGGCCCTCTTTCTATTAGATTGCACGGCCATCTCTGCTGGAGAGCTCTGCATCGTTGCCACTGCTGCTGAGCTCACCTCGATGTCCAAACAGGAACTGAGATTCAAACTGCCCAGACAGGAAAATGAATTCAAATTTTCCCGGGGGTGTGGCTGGTCAGAGCATCCGAGCTCGGACTGCTGTCCAGAGCGTCAACAGAGTGGTGCACTGTGGGATAGCTCCCGGAGCTATTAGCGTCGATTTCCATCCACACCTAGCCTAATTCGATATGGCCATTTCGAATTTAGCGCTACTCCTCTCGTTGGGGAGGATTACAGAAATCGATTTAAAGAGAGCTCTATGTCGAACTAAATGG
Source organism: Terrapene triunguis (assembly GCF_002925995.2). Lineage (NCBI taxonomy): Eukaryota > Metazoa > Chordata > Testudines > Emydidae > Terrapene > Terrapene triunguis. The sequence goes on along the minus strand of NW_020714383.1, from coordinate 167 downwards.
CTTCCTGGTGTGGACGGGTGCAGGGTTAATTCGATATAACGGCGCTAAATTCGACATAAAAGCCTAGTGTAGACCAGGCCTTAGTGCAGTTTAGCTTGAACTGGTTCTTGACTTCAGCTGATAGAAAACAAGCCACTCTTGAACTGACATAAATGTCCACAACCTCT
>NW_020714382.1:0-30229 GCF_002925995.2 Terrapene triunguis | reverse complement strand
TTTATAATTGACAGATATAGTTAATTTTTAAGCATTTTTAAATTTTTATCTATGAGTTTTCATAGTTGCTCAAAATTATGGGTTTGAACATTTTTTATTTTGATTTATTTAAATTTTCACAATTGCAAGAAATTATGGGGGGGTGAGACAGTAATTATTTAATAACAGTAGACACTGAGATTCAAAAAATTAAAGCTATTTAACCATTAAAATACAAACTGGCAACATCACATCAAAATATACAAAGTAAATATCCTTAAATCAGTGGTGGGCAACCTGCGCCCATCAGGGTAATCTGATTGCAGGCTGTGAGACGTTGCTGATGTTGACAGTCCGCAGGCACGGCCCCCGGCAGCTCCCAGTGGCTGCGGTTCGCTGTTCTCGGCCAATGAGAGCTGCGGGAAGTGGCAGGCTGCAGGGACGTGCTGGCCGCCACTTGTCACAGCTCCCAGTGGCCGGGAACGACGAACCATGGCCACTGGGAGCTGTGGGGGGCCGTGCCTGTGGATGGTCAACATCAGCAAAATGTTTCGCGACCCGCAATCAGATTACCTTGATGGGTTGCCCACCACTGCCTTATATCAAATGCTAATAAATTATCAAGCAGCATTTTTCTTCTTTGCCAATCTATACATTTTAATTATCAATAGAAATATTTTTCATCAGTTTGTGTGTGTATGGTGAAATTGGCATTTACCAACTTTTGCCCATAAAAATCAAATCCCTCCAAGCCTAATTATATACATATCTTTAAACGGAGACCCTGTGGGATCAGCATGGGTAAAAAATAAGATCATGACTGACACAGAAACAGTTCAAGACTACTTCAGACTACTAGTAATATTCATTCAGTCTTTATAATATTCATGTTGAGACAGTTATCCTGGGCTACCCAACCTGTACGAAAGAGCTTCCACAATTCTTTTACCTCCATTACTTGGTGATAAGCCCTGCATACCAAGGAATGATGTACCAGGTTGCAGGTGCAATGGAGAGGCAGGCAATCTTTGGTATCCTTCCTGACAAAGACCTGCTTGTTAGAATTAGGCTCCAGTTCTTCAATGGGATCCACCTTTGTGGACCCTTCCTCTTGCACAGAGTCCCATTGTCTAGAGTGAGCAAACCACTTTCATTCCTGGTGTAAACCTGCTGAAGCCCATGGAGTTACCACAGGAATGGATTTAGTACAAAATCTATAGTACCTCCATTAATCTCATCTGTGTCTTCTTTAAACATCACTCTACTGGTGTAGTGGAAACAGGTTAAGAGATGGTTGGAAGTCTGAGGGGGGCTGAAATTATGTTGCTTGTGAGAGAGACTGTGGCCGATTCCAGGTGATTCTGGGACTGGTTTATTGTTGGGTTTTCTCTTTTCTGAGTTTATTTATTTATTTATTTATTTTAAATCTCCAAGTGATGCTGTGATAGCTGGCCAGCTTCAACTTTTATAAAAAAAAAACCAAAACCCATCCCAACCCTACAGGTAATCTCATATTGGCATTTTCCAGAAAACTTTACTTCATCTGCTGGAGTCAAGTACAACTGTGATAAATGAAGGCGGGGAGGGGTAGCTCCCTGTTATGGACACCCAGCCAGACAGTTAGCTATAAAATCCCTCTTAGTAGCTGTTCTCTACTTGCTTTACCTGTAAAGGGGTTAAAAAGTCTCACTGCTATGGATAGGTAAAAAGAAGTGAGTGGGCACCTGACCAAAAGAGCCAATGGGAAGGCTAGAACTTTTTAAAATTGAGAAAAAACTTCCCCTTTGTCTGTCTACGGTTGTTCTCCCGGGGAGAGGGGGGCAGAGCAGCGATGCTGTAAGAAGCTTTGGGCCAGGTATGAAAAATCTTCTGTATCATACCTAGAAACTACTCATTTGAAACCCCAGATATGTAAGTAGATCAGGAAATGTCTAGGAAGACACGATTACGTTTATCTCTTTTATTTCTTTATGGCCTGTGGATTCCTCTGTGCTAACCCCAGGTGCTTTTGTTTTGCTTGTAACCTTTAAGCTGGACCTCAAGAAAGCTATTCTTGATGTTTAATTCTTGTATTTGTTCTTTTTAAATCTAACAATAGCCTGAGTTTTCAGATGTATTTTCTTTCTTTCTTTCTTTTTTAATAAAATTTACCTTTTTTAAGAACAGGATTGGAGTTCTGTGTCTTAAGAGGTTTGTGCACGTGTTTTTTTTTTATTAGCTGGTGGCAACAGCTGTTTTTCTTTGTTTTTTCTTTCGCAGCTCTTCCCTGGAGGGTGGGGGTAAAGGGCTTGAGGGTACCCCCACAGGAAGGAATTCCCTAGTGCGCCTTCTTGGGTTCACAAAGGGGTTTTGCACTTGGGTGGTGGCAGCATCTATCCATCCAAGGTCAGAGAAAAGCTGTAACCTTGGGAGTTTAATACAAGCCTGGAGTGGCCAGTATTAATTTTTAGAATCCTTGCGGGCCCCCACCTTCTGCACTTGAAGTGCCAGAGTGGGGATTTAGCCTTGACAACAACTGTTATAGCTTTAGAGATTTCCTCAAAATAAAGGAAGGCCCTGAGTTGACATTAATTGCACTACAGAGTAATGCTTCAGTGATATTGTTGTATGGTTCGGTGTCCTATTTTTGTATGCCATACAGAGTTTGTGGCTTTGCTATTTCTGAACCCTCTAGGGTAAAGTTAGCAAGAAGTTTGCATTAATTAGGATGAACTAATTAACATGGGGGAAAGGAGAAGGGTCACTTTTGCAAGTGGGTAATGAGTATGACGGACAATAGAATTATGCTTCAGGGTTAGATTTATGTGCCATCTGTCCCTAGTGTCAGATGCACCATACATCACAGCCCTGCTGGAATGATGTGTGCAAAGAGCATAGTCAATTGCTGGGCATTGTTAGATTTGATTTACGTATGCACCTCAAATCTCTCTGGTGTTGTTAGTCACTGTTTCAATTTCAGAAGCATAAGCATCAAGAAACTTCTTCAATACAAACCAGGGGGAGATGCAGAGCATGTTTGCAAACCATCACTATGCTCATACATAATATCCCTTTCCCCTGTCCTTTGTCCGTCTTGTCTACTTAGATTGTAAACTCTTCAGGACAAGGACTGTTTCTAATTCTATGTTTGTACAGTGTCCAGTTGGCCCCCAGCTAGTACGGTCATAAAAATAATCAATAATAATATTCTTCTGAGGAAAAAGGTAATATCGCTGAAATTGGGACTGCAGTGAATCCTGCCAAAAAGTATTTGCAAAAACATTTGTTCAAACAGAAACTGCAAATTCACCCCACTTCTATTAGCTTTCACAAACATTCATGTAAGTGAAATTATGTTCCCAAGAATGTTCACAGAATGGGACAGTATCACAAGTAGTTGTGCCAATATGGATTTGCATGTGTGCATGCATACAAATGTATTTGCATGAGTATTCATGGCCATCATGAAATCCTCTTGGAGCTCCTGGAGGCCCCAGCCCCATTGTACCAGGCACTGTACAAATATATTACCAAATGATGGTTCCTACCCCAAAGAATATACACTCCAAGTAGTGGAATAAATCCATGAATAATAGATGATGAACAGCAAATATTCAAAGCAGTAGTTGTGTTCAACAGTTTGAGAGCAACCCCGAGGCTGGAATGTGTTGGCATAAACAATAGAATGAATAGCTCTGAATAAGGGAAAAGTTCAAGTCCTGACTTAGTTTATCAGAAGACATTACTGCTGCCAGCCCTGCTGGGTGTCAATCTTCCACTCATCAGACCCTCAGGGCCTTGAATCAGGGTCCCTCAGATATCAAAGCAACAGCTCTGCCATGGGAATATGCTTTAATTAGTCCTAGTGACAACACTATCTTCATTTCAGGCCTCTAGCACTGCTATTTATCTGATATACCTACTGTGTTTTCTATGATGCTTATCACCAGCTTTGAGCATTAACGTATTCAGCCTCCCCCGACTATTCTCCTCATGAAGTGTGGAAATATTATTATAGATAAGGAAGCTGAGACATAGAGAGAAGTGACTTGCCCACAATGAGCCAAGAAAAGAATCCAGACCTTCAGACGTCCAGGCCAGCACTTCAAACACTAGACCAGTGGTTCTCAACCTTTCCAAACTACTGTGCTCCTTGCAGGAGTCCGATTTGTCTTGCATACCCTTAAGTTATACCTCACTTAAAAACTACTTGCTTACAAAATCAGTCATAAAAATACAAGTGCCACAGCAGACTATTACTGAAAAATTGCTCACTTTCTCATTTTTACCATATAATTATAAAAAAATCAATTTGAATATAAATATTGTACTTACATTTCAGTGTATAGTATATAGAGCAATAAAAACAAGTCATGGTCTGTATGAAAATTTAGTTTGCACTGACTTCGCTAGTGCTTTTTATATAGGTTGTTGTAAAACTAGGCAAATATCTAAATGAGCTGATGTACCCCCTGGAAGACCTCTGCATATCCTGAGAACCACTGCACTAGACCATCCTTCCCTTCAAGTGGGGAAGAGGGTGACCTTGAAATCATCATGAAGTGTGATGTGAAACCCTGGAAGGGGCTGGAGATGTTCTTATGATAAGAGGTAGAGAGAGAGACGGGAAGAGGAGTCTGCAGTCATGGGCATTAGAGTGAGGGGGCGGAAGGATTGTTTATCTTTATCTTAAAGAAGGAAGGATTGTTACCTTTATCTTAAATGAACTGATTTTTTAACTGGGTATTAGGATGGGATGTTTTCAGTCCCCAGGGGATAAAGAAGTTGGTGAAGCCTAGGCTGGCTTATCCTGATGCTACTCAAAAGCCTCTTTGGTAAATCTTTGAGGTGCTGAAAAGGTCATTTGAGATTAAATAGATGCTCTGATAGACAGCCCTTTGCTGTCCTCTAACACCCCTCCCCATCTCCTCAGTTACCTCACAGGGGCATCATGCAGGGCAGCATCCAAACGGGCACAGGCGAGCCTTACAGCAAGCACATGTAACTGTCATTAGGCTGTTGCTGGGGTTTAGGAGATTGGAGAGCTGTTTATTGGTATTATTATTTTTCAAAAAGAGCATTTGTTCACCAGGAGGTGGTCTTTCCAACCCCTCCTACAGCTCTCAATATTATGGAGTTCTTCTCCAGGGAAGAGAACACAGCAAACTAGCCCATATGCTGAAGTTGCTGCTTAACCAGACACTATTACTAGCATCAGCTAAAAGCTTAAATTTACCGGCAACGAACCTTCCCCCCACAGCTCCAAAGAAATTAATTTGCTCAAGTCATAACTAGCACAAAGTGTCTTTTTTTTTTCTTTAAAATGTTCAGAGTGGATTTAAGGCTAATAAAAGAGAGATTGATCACACAAGCTGGAGAAAGAGAAGGGAAGGGCTTCTCCCAGTGCTGCTCTGCCGTAACTCCTCGATCATGATGTGCAGAAACGTCAGCTGCTTTATTTCTGGGCTTCTCTCGAGTAGACAGTAGGGGTGCGTCTGGATAAATGGCTGGCAATATCTAGATGCAACCTAAACAGGATTTGAGTCTTAGTCTCCATAAATGGAAAGCTAGCAAGTGAGGCCACTGTATCACTGAGCCTCTGTAAGCCTGGGCACTGACCCACAATAGATGAAAGTCAAGCTTCTGGGTTGGCTGTGTGGGACTCAGCAAGGATTCCCCTCCAAGTGGGGAGCTTCCCTTCTTGTTGAGTGGAAGGAGCTGGCATGCTCTGAGCTAAGGTAGCACCACAGCAGACCTTGAATGGACAAGAGTGAATTGAGGGTATATAAGGCTATGGACTGGATCTACCAGAATGGCATATGCTTGTAAAACAACTTCAGATAGATTCTTCCTCCCAGCCTCCAGCTGGTCCCTTATCTGCCTCCCGTCATTCCTGAGGGCTGTGCTTCCTCTCCCATAAGGGAAGCGAGTTGGCTGCTCTCAGCTGTGAGCTGTGCTTCTACCTCCTGCTTTCCTAGATTCACTGTTTCATCCAATCCATGCCCATAGATGGAGGCAGGGCCCACAGCCACCATAGCTGATGACTAAAGGCAGGTATTACCCAGGTCTCAATGGAATCCCATCCAGTCCTCTTTGACCAGAATAGTACCTCCAATCACCTTGAGTTAAAGTGTGAAAAACTGCTGGTAGTGGATGAACCCTTAGGGCTCTCTGAGGAATTTGAGAGACATGCACAGGGGAAAGAGAATGGATTTTGTTGGGAGAACAACAGCTGTTAGCTTTAGACAATCCATTCCTCCAATTTCTTAACTTTATTTTTAACTCCAAAAGTTGGCTAGCAAACGTATTAAAGTTAAAAGATTCTCAGGCTTCCTGCTGCTAACAAAGATTTTGCTTTTAATGTGGGTTTTATTAGCTTCATTTTAGCAAAAGGCTGAATCGATTATTGAACCATCAATGTGAAGCTCTTGCTTTACAAAAGCAAATAAGTAACTCATTAGATTGACATTACTGTGTAGGTAAAATTATGCCAAGCACACAGGACCCCATTATTTGGGTAAGGCACAACCACTCATGGAAGCTACTGCAATTTTCACTGTAATGTCAATGGCAGTAAATTTCACCCTGTGAATGAACAATAAGATCTGATTTACTCAAGGTCCTGGCAGTGTTTTGAAAAAAGTCTCAAAGGATTTCCTTGACATCCTTTCTGTGAATGAATGAATGAATGAAAGATATCAATGCTTGTGCAATGAGGATAGCCAGAATTTCCCTTCTGTTACAAAGATCTCGTCTGATTCCTCTTCTTTCCTGTCCTCCACCAGCAGCGCTTAATTTGTGCCAGGGAGTGCCAAGGCTGAGCCACAGCACTTCTAGGCTTGGCAGTTCACAGCCCTGGCACCTCTGGACTTGCTGCCTCAGTTTTGAAAGTAAAGGCAAAAAATAGCTTGAGTCCCAGCACTTCTTTCATTACAAATTAAGCACTGCCCACCAGACTTCTGAAATGTTTTTCTCCAGCTACCCTGCTCCAATGACATATATGATACAGTCCACAGAACTGTCCCTTCAGAATATTACATAAAGACAGGAAAGAATTGTATTGCTTTTCTTCTTCTCTCATTTTGGTCACCATATTTCAATCCATCGGGCCTGCTATCTGACCGCATGCATTACTCCCAGCTAGGACAGCACACAGGGCTGACTGTTGGGGCATGCCACCATCTTTGCTGTAACTGAGAAAAGACAACAGTAAGGATATCAAACCATGAAATCATTGCTTTATTAAGAGCTGCTGGGATTAGCTGCTTTCCTGCTTGTATGGGCACACTGCCCACTGCTACACTTTCTGTACTGAGGGGTTGTTGTGACGTTTCACTCCATATTCTTTATGAAAATACAGTAACTCCTCACTTTAAGTCGTCCTGGTTAAAGTTGTTTTGTTGTTGCTGATCAATTAGGGAACATGCTCATTTAAAGTTGTGCAATGCTCCACTCTTGCGTTGTTTGGCTGCCTGCTTTCTCCACAGCTGGCAGCCTCCCTACGCTCCCCCTCCCCACAGCAGCTCCCGCCTGCTGGCAGACCCCGCGGGTCAGTGCCTTCCCCCTCCTCCCCCGCCTCCTGCCCGCGGCAATCAGCTGGCTTGCGGCGTTTTGGGGGCAGGAGGGGGGGAGCGAGGACTCGGTGCGCAGGCTCCCCCTCCCTCCCCTCCCTTCTAAACGCTGCAAGCCAGCTGATTGCCCCGGGCAGGAGGCAGGGGGGAAGGGAGGGGGAGCCTGCGCGCCAAGTCCTCGCTCCTCCCCCCTCCCTCCTGCCCCCTAAACGCCGCAAGCCAGCTGATTGCCCTGGGTAGGAGGGGAGGAGGAGCGAGGACTCGGCATGCAGGCTCCCCCTCCCTCCCCTACCTCCCGAACGCGGCAAGCCAGCTGATTGCCCCAGGCAGGAGGGACGGGGGAGGAATGAGGACTCGGTGTGCAGGCTCCCCCTCCCTCCCCTGCCTCATGCCCAGGGCAATCAGTTGGCTTGCGGCATTTAGAAGGGAGGGGAGGGGGGGAGGAGTGAGGACGCAGCGTGGGAAGTAAAGGGGGAGGAGGTGGCGGGGGGAAGAGGCCGGTCAAGGATAGGGGTTTGGGGGAAGAGGGGGAGTAGGTGGGCTAAGGGTTGAGCCCCCCGCCCCTGGTGCTTGCAGAGTAGGGGAAGCTGCCGCTGCTGCACAACGTGCTTCTCCTAGCCTACAGCACCTTCAGCCTCCTTGCCTGCGTCATCTCCAGTGCCAGTAGGCTGTGCCTGTGTAGGGTAAGGCGGGGCACCTCCCAACTATAGTACAGTACCCGTATTAAATTGCTTGTTTAAAATGTATATAATTCCTTTTGTCTGGCAAAAAAAAAAATTTTCCCTGGAACCTAATCCCCCCATTTACATTAATTCTTATGGGGAAATTGGATTCGCTTAACATCGTTTCACTTAAAGTTGCATTTTTCGGAAACATAACTACAACATTAAGTGAGGAGTTACTGTATGCTTATGATATGAATATGACATAACCAAGATGTACTTTATGCAAGATGGGCCTTGTAAGATATCATTGGAAAGGTTATAATTTACTGAATGTGATTATCCAGTTTGTATGTATCATTTCTGTATCTGAAGTTAGGAATATTAACTATGTATCTGAATTTCAACTATGCTACTTTGGGTGACACCCACTGCTAACACTTCAGGTACAACAATGGAAAAGCCAGACAGGGTTGATGGCCCATCAGAGAGGACAATGGACTGTGAAAAGGCTTGGCCTTCCTGCGGACGCTCCATACTGCCACTGACTCATGGACACTGTGATACTACAGTCAGGTGGTCTTGTCACCTGATACTAAACATTACCTGGGACTTCTTGTAACTTTCCACTGGAAGGGAAAGGAGAGGGGTCAAGTTTGGGAAAGAAAGGATTCCTGCCTTATGTAAATCCTATTTAAGGGTGGGGAGGAAGGTAAACAGGATTCCTCCTCTCCATGACCTGCCGGCCCAAGAAGAAAGACTGCTAAAGCGACCTGAAGGGAAGGCGGGTGGGAGTCCAGACTGAGACAGGAGGCCAGTCTGAAAAGAAATATAACTGGAACTCTGAACCACAGAAACTTTGCAACTTCCCTAAAATTTCTTTAGGGTAAGAAATTACATTTTGTAACCTGCTTCTTAAGTATAAAGAACAGGAGTACTTGTGGCACCTTAGGCCTGGTCTACACTAGGCTTTTATGTCGACTTTAGCGCCGTTATATCGAATTAACCCTGCACCCGTCCACACCAGGAAGCCATTTAGTTCGACATAAAGCTCTCTTTAAATCGATTTCTGTAATCCTCCCCAACGAGAGGAGTAGCGCTAAATTCGACATGGCCATATCGAATTAGGCTAGGTGTGGATGGAAATCGACGGTAATAGCTCCGGGAGCTATCCCACAGTGCACCACTCTGTTGACGCTCTGGACAGCAGTCCGAGCTCGGATGCTCTGACCAGCCACACCCCCGGGAAAATTTGAATTCATTTTCATTTTCCTGTCTGGGCAGTTTGAATCTCAGTTCCTCTTTGGACATCGAGGGGAGCTCAGCAGCAGTGGCAACTATGCAGAGCTCTCCAGCAGAGATGGCCGTGCAATCCAATAGAAAGAGGGCCCCAGCATGGACTGATCGGGAAGTCTTGGATCTCATCGCAGTGTGGGGCGATGAGTCCGTGCTTTCAGAGCTGCGCTCCAAAAGAAGGAATGCTAAGATCTACGAGAAGATCTCCAAAGCCATGGCAGAGAGAGGCTACAGCCGGGATGCAACGCAGTGCCGCGTGAAAATCAAGGAGCTGAGACAAGGCTACCAAAAAACCAAAGAGGCTAACGGACGCTCCGGATCCCAGCCCCACACATCCCGTTTCTACGAGGCACTGCATTCCATCCTGGGAGCGGCCGCCACCACTACCCCACCCCTGACCGTGGACTCCGAGGATGGGATCATGTCGGACATGACAGCGGACGGGGAAGAGGAGGAAGGAGATGAGGAGGACGAGGCAGTCGACAGCGCTGGCACCGCTGATTTCCCCGACAGCCAGGAGCTCTTCATCACCCTTACCGAGATCCCGTACCAACCGTCCCCATCCCTTACCCCGGACACAGAATCAGGGGAAGGATCAAGCAGTAAGTGCTGTAAACATGTAAACATTTATTTAAAACAGAACGGTAATATTTATACTATTAACAATGTATATTTATAAAAGTGCTGTAAACTAGTAAAAAAATAATCAGGTACAAAACAGGAATATTTACAAAGGTAACAAATGGGTTTTGCATGATTTCTCTGTCTTAGGCTCTTCTCAATTTAGTCCCAAGTATTTTAAAAAAATTTCACAATGTCCGTTACTACATGATTCCCAGGCCCAAGACGCTCCACTCCAAAGTCCCAGTGCACCTACGCGAAAATCCGGTCAATGTGGCCGGGGATCGACGAGAAATCCTCGTAGGAGAACTCCTCGTAGGTCTCGTGGAGGTAGAGCTCAAGCCTGTTGATCAGGTTCCGGGGTAGGGCGATCTTAGTGGGCCCTCCGTGGTAGCAGACATGTCCCCTCCATGCCACAATCAGGTACTCGGGGATCATGGCCCGACATAGCATGGCGGCATACGGCCCCGGTTTCTGCATGCTTTCCCGCAGCATGCGTTCTCTCTGGGTGTCCGGGATCCTCAGGAGGGTGATGTCGCTCATGACGCCCTGCTTTGAATTAGGGAGGGGACTGTTAGTATTGGGACTGCTTTACAGCCACGCGGTGGAGGGAGAGGGGCAGCATACAGGGATCTTTCCCTGGGACAGCCGCGAGGGGGTGGGACAGGGGCAGAGTTGATGCTGTCCTGATTGCTGGCAGCAGAGACTGGCATTGCTTTCAATGTGAAAGGAGGCCAGTGCTACAGCTGGAGTTTTAAGCAGCCACAAGTCTGCGGCTTACCATTATTGCCCGCTCCAGAAGTTCAGGTCTCCAGCCACAGTTCTCTGAACACTCCAAGACCTCCGCAAGTCCACAGGCACTGAAGGCGACGGCCGAAAATTCGACCTTGTCCTGAGTGCGCATGTGAGAGGTTCAGTGCATGGTCTTGTTCACAGAGAAAGACTAGGTTCTTTGTATACAATTTCATTTATCTGTCTCAGGAATTCACTCCCTTTTTAAAATTCACACAGACACATCTGCGACTGTCTCCCAACCCAGCCTGTCAGCACACTCCCAGAGGCTAGCGCAGATTAGGCGGAGGAAGAAGAAGACGCGTGAAGACATGTTCTCAGAACTAATGGGCTGCTCCCGAGCCCAGGCAGCCCAGCAGACACAGTGGAGGGAGAACTTGTCACAAATGCACCGAGCAGTCATGGAACGGGAGGAGAGGTGGCGTCAGGAGGACCAACAGGCTACTGAAAAGCTGCTTGGACTAATGAGGGAGCAAACGGACACGCTCCGGCGCCTTGTGGATGTTCTGCAAGACCGGAGGCAGGAGGACAGAGCCCCGCTGCAGTCTATCTGTAACCGCCCTCACCCGCCACCAAGTCCCACACCACCCTCACCCAAAGTCCAAAGAAGGAGGGGCGGCAAGGGCCGTTAAAACTTTCAATCAACCCCTGCAGACTGCTCTAGCAGTAGAAGGCTGACATTCCCCAAAATTTCATAAGTCCTTTCCTACCCACCTCACACAAGCCCCCGTCCAAGTTTCACCCCCCACGTTTCATGTCTGGTTCGCAATAAAATGTTTGTTTCTGTTCATTACTGTTTCGGTCAGGTTCTTTTGAGGGAGAGTCTGTCTGGAGGGGGGGAAGGGGCTTGGTAATTGGACAGGACAGTCACCTTTAGCAGGCTACAGAGGCGGGGTCAGGTCCAGCATCAGGACACATACACAGTGCAGTCACTGGTTACCCTGGTCAGTCTGGGAGGTGTTTTTCATGTTCTGGGGGGGGGGTTTGCTCTGTGACTTTGTGGCGGGGGAGGGCAGTTACAGATCTTATGCAGCGGTCCTTATCCTGGCTCACAGATCCACGCAGCAGGGGATCTGTAACCCTACCCCCCCTGCCAGAAAGTCACATAGCCGACACATACACACAGTCCCCCCCAGGAGTGCTGGCAGGCTCCATTGAAATAACCAGTCCACCAGTGCGGAGCCTGTCATTCCGGGAGTTTAGAAGTATCATTTGCATCAGAACACTGAACCCGCCCCCCGCCACAGTCTGCGTCCCCGGTTTAAAATATTCCCGCGAAAACAGCAATACAGACAACGGTGTTCATTAAAAAATCGAAATGATTTTATTTTTTGGGAAGGGGAAGGGGGTGAAGGTTGTATGTAACTGGAGAGGATAGTCAAAATGAACTGGGTAAAGAAACGGGGGCAGGTTCAGCTTTTCTGTCCACAAACTGAAAAGTCACTGGTTGCCCTGCTCACTCAGGAACCTAGCTTTCAAAGCCTCCCGGATGCACAGGGCGTCCCGCTGGGATCTTCTAATGGCCCGGCTGTCTGGCTGGACGTAATCAGCAGCCAGGCTATTTGCCTCTAGCTCCCACCCCGCCATAAAGGTCTCCCCCTTGCTCTCACACAGATTGTGGAGCACACAGCAAGCTGCAATAACGATGGGGATATTGGTTTCGCTGAGATCACAGCGAGTGAGTAAGCTTCTCCATCTCCCTTTGAGACGGCCAAAAGCACACTCCACCACCATTCTGCACTTGCTCAGACGGTAGTTGAACAGTTCTTTTTCTGTGTCCAGGGCGCCAGTATAGGGCTTCATGAGCCAGGGCATTAGCGGGTAGGCTGGGTCCCCGAGGATGACTGTAGGCATCTCCACATCCCCAAGAGTTATTTTGTGGTCTGGGAAGTAAATACCTTCCTGCAGCCGTCTAAACAGACCAGAGTTCCTGAACACGCGAGCGTCATGAACCTTGCCCGGCCATCCGACGTAGATGTTTGTAAACCGTCCCCGATGGTCCACCAGTGCTTGCAGCACCATTGAAAAGTAGCCCTTTCTATTGATGTACTGGCTGGCCTGGTGGTCCGGTCCCAGGATAGGGATGTGAGTCCCATCTATAGCCCCACCGCAGTTTGGGAATCCCATCGCGGCAAAGCCATCTATGATGACCTGCGCGTTTCCCAGGGTCACTACCTTTGGGAGCAGTACCTTGACGATTGCCTTGGCTACTTGCATGACAATAACCCCCACGGTAGATTTGCCCACACCAAAGTGGTTCGCGACTGACCGGTAGCTGTCCGGCGTTGCAAGCTTCCAGAGGGCTATGGCCACTCGCTTCTGGACAGTGAGGGCTGCTCGCATGCGGGTGTCCTTGCGCTTCAGGGCAGGGGACAGCAACTCACAAAGTTCGAGGAAAGTCCCCTTCCGCATGCGAAAGTTTCGCAGCCACTGGGATTCATCCCAGACCTGAAGCACTATACGGTCCCACCAGTCCGTGCTTGTTTCCCGGGCCCAGAATCGCCGTTCAACAAAATCCACATGCCCCATTGCCAACGTCATGTCCTGGGCGCTGGGGCTCGTGGTTTCTGACAGCTCTGTGCCACTCTCCGACTTCAGGCTCTCACGGCGGTGCCGTAGCCTCCTCGCCCGATTTCTCTGCATCTGCCTCAGGGAAAGGTGTATGATAAGCTGCGAGGTGTTGAGAACGGCCACAAGTGCAGCGATGGTCGCAGCGTGATCCATGATCGCAGTGCTGTGGCGTCCGCGCTGTCACTGACCAGAAAAGTGCGCGAACTGATTTCCCGCCGGCGCTTTCATGGAGGGAGGGAGGGCGTTAGTGACGGACGGATGACGACAAATTTTTTTTACCCAGAAGGCATTGGCGGCTCGACCCAGAATTCCGATGGGCAGCGGGGACTGCGGGAACTGTGGGATAGCTGCCCACAGTGCACCGCTTCCAATATCGACGCTCGCCCCGTTAGTGTGGACTCACAAAGTCGAATTACTGTCCTTAGTGTGTCCTTAGTGTGGACACACACGTTCGACTTTGCAATATCGATTCCACATATTCGATTTAAGTAAAATCGAATTACCCTCGTAGTGTAGACATACCCTTAGAGACTAACAAATTTATTTGAGCATAAGCTTTCGTGAGCTACAGCCCACTTCTTCGGATGCATAGAATGGAACATATATTGAGGAGATATATATCACATTGGTACCAATATATCTACCAATGTGATATATGCCATCATGTGCCAGCAATGCCCCTCTGCCATGTACATTGGCCAAACCGGACAGTCTCTATGCAAAAGAATAAATGAACACAAATCTGACATCAGGAATCATAACATTCAAAAACCAGTAGGAGAACACTTTAACCTGTCTGGTCACACAATAACAGACCTGAGAGTGGCAATTTTGCAACAGAAAAGCTTCAAAAACAGACTCCAACGAGAAACTGCTGAACTTGAATTGATATGCAAACTAGATACAATCAACTTAGGCTTGAATAGAGACTGGGAATGGCTGAGCCATTACAAACATTGAATCTATCTCCCGTGTAAGTATTCTCACACTTCTTATCAAACTGTCTGTACTGGGCTATCTTGATTATCACTTCAAAAGTTTTTTTTCTCTTACTTAATTGGCCTCTCAGAGTTGGTAAGACAACTCCCACCTTTTCATGCTCTCTGTATATGTATATATATCTCCTCAATATATGTTCCATTCTATGCATCCGAAGAAGTGGGCTGTAGCCCACGAAAGCTTATGCTCAAATAAATTTGTTAGCCTCTAAGGTGCCACAAGTACTCCTGTTCTTTTTGCGGATACAGACTAACACGGCTGCTACTCTGAAACCTTCTTAAGTATATTGAGCTGAGCTTGCGTACTTTGGTTTGTTTGCTCAGTAATCTGCTTTGTTCTGTCTGTTATTTCTTATATTCACTTAAAATTCACCACTTGTAGTTAATAAACTTATTTCTTATTTATAACATAACCCTGTGTGTACAATTCATAATTGAAAAGGGGAGGTGGGGGAGGCTGTGCATACCCTCCTCCACATTGAGGGAGGTGGTGGATTTCATAATATATCTTTGGGTCTGCACTCCAAGGGAGGTGGACATCTGAGTGCTGGGGCAAGTCCCTAGGCTGAGCCTTCCCAGAACTGATCTCACTGTCTGTTTCGTTCTGCAGTTTGGTGTGGCCCTGCCTGTGTGTGTGCTGGAGGAAGCTTAATAGCTTGGCTCAGCAAGACAGGTAAAAAGGGTGCCCAGGTTGGCCTAACAGGCAGGCTCAGTGGTATCTCAGCACATCAGGTGGCATCCTAAGGGGGGCAACCTGTCACAGTTGTAATCATACCTTGGAGTGGATTCTTAGCTCATGGGACTGGAGGTGTGGCAAGATGAAAAGAAATGGCTGGGGAACGTATGAAGATGGAAAGGACACTCACAAGCACACACTATCTCATCTCTGAATCGTCATAGGATAGTGATGTCAGTTACCATGGAAGTTAGCTAGATGGCCCTACCACCACAAGTGTCTAAGACCAACCTTCATATCATCACAAACTCTTGGTGTAAAGCACATACTATGGCAGTGATGTGAGAGTTGGGTGCCACATGAGCAATATGGGCTCTAATCTAATGAACCAATAGCATCGTTTCTGCAGGAAGTTTAGCCTATTCTGTATAGCACCTCCACAGCTGGAGAAAAAGAAACTGAGATATGGATTGTCAATGAGTAGGAGACACAAGCAGAGCAGGAATGCTGGAAAAACCTAGGAGAAACAGGCAGCAGGAAAACCAGTTATGAGCTTGCAGCGCGACACAACACACGGCAAAAACACACCAAAAAGCTTTGTGTGATTCTGGGCTGCATACACAAAGGCATCGTCATGGAGCAGGGAGGCGACAATTCATCTCCCTGTGGCCTAGTGGATCCAAACCAGCTGTAGTACACTCACTTCTCACTGTCTCAGTACCAGCAAGATGTTAGTATAGTGGAAAGAATTCAGAGAAGAGAACTCACATGATTAATTCCTGATTTATGAGGAAATATTAAATAATTAAAAAGTGGAAATTATAACCTTATCCGAGTACTTGAGAGGCCAAGGAATGACAAGAATTAGTTAGGGTGCTCCAAGGGCATATAAAGAATGAGTAAAAGAATGGATACAAGCAAAGGAAAACTCAGGTTTAATATTAGGATACATTTCTTAACTGTAAGATCTGTTGGACTGTAGAACAGTCTCTTAAGGAGGCTGGTCATTTAAAAATGAATAGGACAAAGCACACAGAATCAGAGAACAATTATGCATTAGCTGAAGCATGTGAGAGGAAACGGGCTAGATGACTCAAAAGGTATTTGCCTTCTCTACCTTCTCCGATTTCCCATCATAAACCAGCTAGCTAGGGTGCCCACCACCTTGGAATCTGGATGCTGAGTCGCTGACTAACAACAAAAGAGAAGGTTAACACTGAGCTGGCTTCACCTATGGAAAGACTGAACACACAGCGGCTGAGAGAAAACAGAGCAGAACAAGACAGGCCTGTCACCTGGAAATGATCAAGAGCAAATGGAAATCAGAAAGGACATTTTCTTGAGATGAAAGAAAAGGAAAGAAATTAAGACTGGGAGCTCAGGACTGCTGACAGAAAGAGGCCACTTTACATTTTTTCCCCCTGCTGAGGCTGTGCTTATTGTTTCCCCATCTTAGCTGTGTAATAATGTAAATGTGCCACTTCTTAAATTAGGGTCATGGTGAGTCTCATTACATGTTTCACAAAAGTTCATTCCGATTGGGCTTAATGTTTCACCAGCTGAAATACCTCGAGCCAGAAACTACAGCTCTGCACAGTAATCATAGCAACAAGACGATGAATAACAATACTGAAGAATGGCAAAGTCCTTTTGAAAACTATTCAATTTCCGAGTGCTTTAGTATAAGATACCTTGTTAAAATTTCTAGGGGCAGAAGGGGGGAAATAAGTCACATGCCCTGGAAAGGTGCCTTTAAAATATGGATTGAGGGAAAAGTATGTCGTTACAGAGAACGATAATGTAGAAAGCCCTGGGCTGTGACCTGAGCACGGGACTGGGAGCTACAAATGCCTGAGTTCTTAGATTGCCTCTGCTATTCTATCCCACAACAGCATGATAGCTGAGGGCCTGCCAGCAGTGGCCTAAGCAATGTGATTAGTATATAGGCTTCCTATGTAACATTGGGAAAGTAATTTAACCTTATTGTCTATGTTTTCCCATCTGTAAAATGGGAATAATATCTCACAGCAATGTTGCAAAAGTTAGTTAGCTAAAGCTTACTTAATGCCATAGGTATAGTTTGCCTTCTATATTTGGGGAGGCAGCTCCAATCCAGTCTAGGCCAATGGGGCCGTGAATGGGAGGTGGAGGGGGGAAAGAGGGAATGCCATGCCTGCCCGAGACTAGTAGTTTGAGGGACAGATATAGCTTCCAAGAACTGTAAAACCCCTGGGTGATGGATGGGAAGGCTTTGACATCCTTGGTAATTGCAGTCTTCCATTTGTATTGTACTTTAGTCTTAAAGGGCCTCAGAATACTTTTGCAGATGGTCTATACAGGGATTACTTCACCCACCAATGCAATGCAGCCACCATGCAGAAGCCATCCTACCCAGCAATTTAAGACAGGCTTTTTCCTGGAGGAGAGGAGATGAAGAATAGCATCTCCTGCTGAAACTACAGGGCATTTAGGTCAGCAGAAGATATAGGATGGTTGTTAGGACATCTTTTCAGAGAAGGCTAATTCTCTACCTTATCCCCAAAGATGAAAAACAGAGGCAGTATGGTATAGTGGAGTGAGCACAGGACTGGATGACAGGAACATCCATTCTGCTTGTATGACTGTGTGGCTATGGAGAATCACTTAATCTCTCTGTGGCAAAAGCCAGTCCTAATGCTGCACCCATGAAGCCCAGGCCAGAATTTGTCCATGTCTCAGTTTCCCATAATAAGTTTGGGA
Source organism: Terrapene triunguis (assembly GCF_002925995.2). NCBI lineage: Eukaryota > Metazoa > Chordata > Testudines > Emydidae > Terrapene > Terrapene triunguis. The sequence continues at coordinate 12,345 of NW_020714382.1, read as the reverse complement.
TAATAATACTCACTAACTTACCTCCAAGTGTGCTGTGAAGATTCATTAACAAAGCTGGGTGAAGACTGGAAAATGTTTTCAGTGAATTTAAAAAACATAAATCTTTAAGAAAACTGGCTCCAGCCACGTTCATGCCCCTTTTGCTTTCTGAGACTATTCTAGAGTACATGTTTACTGGCAAGAATGTTTATAGAATCAGTGAATATTACAGAATAACTACAGAAAATGTTTCAGCTTCGTAAACATGAGTATTTGCAATTGCACCAGAAACCTCACTGTGGCCCCAAGTCTGGGAAACTTCCCTCTTCAATACAGCCCTTAAGCACATGCTTAAAGTCCTGACCTGTGACCTGAAAGAGTTACTTTCATCCAACAGGAACAGAAATAATTCCATGTGACCTACCGCATGTAACAAATCAGAGCAGTTTGAATTTTGAATACTCTAGTGAACTGATCACAAACTAGGTACAGATCCAAGAATCATTCATTTTATTTGTAGAATAATGATAAATTCAAGAAAACCACAATCTGCTCACAGACTAACTTGTAATCTGAAAAGGAGATGCCATTCATCAAATAAGTTATTCATTACTAATTATTCACCCAGCACTAACTTCTCTGCAATGGCTTGGAAAATGCAAAGTGCTGTGCAAGTACTCACCATAGTTCTTATTAGATCTCTAATGTTATTATAATACTCTTTTAGACAGTTGGTGCTGCCTAACTAGACCTCACACAGACACCAAAATCACAAGTTAGAAATGAAAGAGGCCATTAGATAAGCCAACTCATTTCTCTACCAGTGCAGGATTGTTCCCTATGGTACATTTGCAAGTGCTTTGTTCAGTCTAGTTTGAAACGTCCCGAGTGAGGGGGGTTTTACCACTGCCCTTACAAGACTATCACAGCCTAATCTCTCTGCTAAGAGGTTTTTCCTGATAGCTGCCTAAATTAGGCACTCAGATATGACAGTGATGGTACAAATATAAATACTAAGTGCCAGATTCCTGGTAACACTCTGGACGCTATGTACCACTTCAACGATGCAAAGCAGCCATAAACTTGATATAACTGGTCTGTTTAGTCAGGTTTATGGCTGCTTTGTGTTGCTGGAGCAACACAAATAGCCAGAGCATACAAGTGAATCCAGCCCTAGATAGATGGAATAGATATTTCCCTTTCTTAATATCAGATCAAGTCAAGGACAAAGAAGCAGCAAAGCAAGGACAACATTTCTGCTTATGTGTGTGTGAACTGAAGTGAGGGAAAGATGCCATATTGACAACCCGAGGGATCTAAGATCTCTGTTTATCCACAGAGCAGATACAACATGGATAACTGCCATGGAAGCTGCCCCATTCTGCTCTGCCAACGTGCCTCAACTCTAACCTGGCAGAAATCGTTCTTGGGCTGGAAAGTGAATTCAGTCTCCATGGCCCATTCAGACCATGACCTCTCTATTAGAACATGCCAATGGTGAGGGTGAATTTTGTACTGTCAATACTTACCCACTAAGAACTGGACTGAGACTAACCAATATTCCACCTAAACAATTCTTATATCTAGTAGCATTTTTATATTTATTGGATTCATTTGCAAACCATTTGTACTATATCAGCAAAATCACCAGTGAGCTATAGTGGGTACATTCATTTTTAAGGAGAATTTATGTTACATTAAGAATGGCATCTTTTTAAAGAGAGGAAAATAGATCTGAAATCCCAGGAGACGGAAGCCTGTGTTTTAGAAAACTTCAGTTTATTTTTTGATCGCAGCCAAGATGTGCTGTAGCTTTTGCACTGCCTGTCACCAAGAACTGTATCTGGGTCAGCAAGGAAGATGAGCAATAATTAAAGTGCAGTGCTGCATGAGCACCACAGCCTCAGCTCACTTGATAATTCAGGCAAGGAGCAATCTGAACAGCTCAATACAGATGAGCTAATGTGTTTATACAAGTTTGTAGAGAGCACGGTTCTCAAAGGGAAGAGAAGAATCAAAGGTACCATCGGAAAAGCTAATTCTATGTAGCAATCTTTGTCTCACCCAAGGAGAGGTTATACTGAGGTAAAACCAACAATCATTGAACTGTGTAGTCATGAACCTATTGACAAGGCAAACCAATAGCAGAAAAGATCTGGGACATTCATGCATTTAGTAAACACCAAAAGGAAATGCTGTTTTTAAATATATAATTTCAAACTAAATTCACATAACAATAATAAATATTTATATAGCACCTTTGATCCTGATGTCCACTAAAGCAATTCATAAATGCCATAGACAGAAATCCCTTCCCCAACCCAAAATGCAGCCACCACTGAGGTTTATAATTGTGCTCTATCATACAGCGGTCACAACACTACACTACAATTTAAGGCAGCAAGTGAAAGAGAATGTCCTACCTCAGCAGTTCTCAGACTGTGGGTCGGGACCCCATTTTAATGGGATCGCCAAGGCTGGCTTAGATTTGCTGAGGCCCGGGGCTGAAACCAAAGCCCGAACCCCACCACCTGGCCGAAGACAAAGCCCTAGCCCCACTGCCTGGGGCTGAAGCTGAAGGCCAAGGGCTTCAGCCCTGGGTGACGGGGCTCAGGTTACAAGCCTTCTGCCTGGGGCTGAAGCCTTTGGGCTTCAGCTTTTGCCCCCCCACCCAGGATGGTGGGGCTCAGGCTTTGGTTTCCCCCCCACCTCCCCCTGGGGCAGCGGGGCTCGGCAGACTCAGGCTTAGGTCCCCTCCCACCCCCCTGGGGTTGTGTAGTAATTTTTGTTGTCAGAAGGGGGTCATGGTGCAATTAAGTTTGAGAACCCCTGTATCTAATTGAAACTGCAGGTTGAATAAAAGGCGGGCAAATTATCCAAGCTAGAATTTGGCCAGTTCTCAGGTCCTCCCAGCAGGTGCTCAGCACCTTGCCCTATCAGACCTTATATTTGGAGTAATTTCAACAAGCCAATAGACCTACAAAAACTCCACAGTGGTTTGTATTGTGTGTATGTTTTGCTTTTTTGGAAGGGAAGGTATTGGGTTTCATTGGAGTTGCATTTGGGACACCCGGATGTACATGTCTGAACAGTGCTACTCAAATTCAGTGGAATTAACAAGAGGTGCAAGATCAAGACGGTCTGTGCTGAGAGTTTTCTTGTTTTTTTCCCTAAGTTTCTAAGAATCTATTTTCAGCAGAAACATATGTGCCAAATAAGAGCATGGAACATTCTGACACCTTAAATTAGCTCCTGGTTTGTGTTACAGTTTAACTAAAAATCACACAATGATCTAGAGAAACAGGCTCTGGAGTCTGGTGGATATTTTTTTTTCAAACCAAATGCTCTGATGAATTTCATAGCTATGCTGTTCCGACGTGTCCCCATGTGTGCATAATAATTGGATCATTACAGAAAAAGAGGCAGAGAAAAAAAAACTTTCTTATCTTCATCTGCTTGGCCCCTTGCTGTCTCACAGAAAATGTAAATGGGAAGGTACCTCAATTGATTTTTATTCTGTTCTCAAAAAGCTGATTGTCAAAACTGACTTGCGTTCAATCAAGAGAATGCTTGACATTTGACAGGCTGTCATCTGAAAGACAAATGTGTCCAATCAGAGCCGGCTGAGCAGAGATGACCTTCACTACTATTTCTTGGTGCGCTGAAAACTAATAAATTAAGTGTGAGAGAGATTAGAGATATAGGCAGATAGGAGGCAGTTATTTGGACAATCTGAATACATTTCAACAGTGGGGGAAGAGTTATGTTGTCTCTTGAGATGGCCTTGGCAAATTCAGCATTCCTCAGGCTACTTCTCCTGCCTGCTTTATTTCAGAACCTCTGGGCATAAGAGAGTAGCCGTTTCTGTTACAGGAAAAGTACAGTATAACAGAGCAATCAAAATGCACAAGGCATATTGGAATCCATTATTGCTATGCACAGATAATGTAAATACCTACCTAACCGTCACAAGCCATTGCTGCAACCACAGAAAGGGAGCAGCGGGAATAGGACCTATCACATTCAGCTCCACCCACTCTGGCTCTCTCCAGCGAGCAGCTTGATTAGTTTAAGCCAGAAGAGGCAACTTGGTTAAGCTCCTGAGTAGGTTTGATGTATACATTTTGCCCAGCAGAGGGCAATAGAGCCAGTTCATTGCAATTGTTTTAGTTCTTTCAAAGGCCTGGCATCACACATCACCAAGTGATATAGCGGTGGATCAGAACTAGACACCTTTCCCTAGATTTCTTCATATACCACAATGGTCTGTGGACTGCAGGGTGAAAACCTGCATCTCAAACTATGTGAGATATAACAGGACAAATCTCGCCAGGCGAGCGAGCAGCAGGATCTGTGACAAGGAACTGATTGGTGGTTGATGTTAACAACAGGGACTCCACAGTCACGTGCTGGCGTGATAGTCTCAACCACAGTGGGTGTCATGTTGAAAGACATGTAGTTGGTGGGCTAAAAAGGTCACTGAATATGGGCAAGTTTGGGTTGTCACGTACCTTCCCAAGCAGCTTGCCACCTGCAATCTCCCTCCTGATGGAAGGGGAAGCAATGTGGCTCAGAACTGGAAGCCATGGAAAATGAGTTGGTCAGAGAGTTCCTGTGATGATATGCATTGTTGAGTTGAGCTGCACCTTAACAAGTTTGGTGTGTGCCAACCGACTCAATACTGGTGCACAGTACTCTAGTATTGAGTACAAGATGGCAAGGGCTGAGATCATTAGGGTTGGAGCATCCACTCCCCATGAAGAGTTGGCTTGGTGGAGGTGGAATGTGCTCCCCTTTAAGCTCGGGGGAGGAGGAAGCTTTCCATGCTGTCTGCAACTGGATTTCTCCCTCCTGTGTGTCTGCCCAGCCCAACAACCTTGCTTAGGAACTGCAGTGAAGATTTGGCCATTAACTTTGAGTTTAAATAGCATATGGCCACGTATTGGCCCTCTGTTCTAAGGTAACACTTGATCTTGGCCCATTAGACTGAGATGAAAGGTCCTATATAAATGTAATCTGTTACTCTTTATGTGATTAGATAGAATGAACTGAAAGTGGTTTTGGTCAGTAACAAGAATAGCAGCAGCTGCTGTCAGGGTATAATCAAATGGTGCCTGTGCAATGTTCAACATTGGAAACTCATTAGTTTAAGACTCTTAATGCTGATGCTTAGGCATGTCATACTGGAGATCTTTTCTATTCTCTTTCCTCTTCTCCTGACACATCTTGCTCTAAACCATGCCATTCTTTGTCAAATACCTCTAATTTCCACATTGAGTAAGAGGATTAGGGGATTGCATGTTGGTTTTCAGGATGAGTTTGGTCCATGGTTGGATTTTCTCAGAATATAAAGTATCTCTTATGTAATGTGTGAATGATCTCATCAGATACCTTCTGTTGCAGTAAGGGTACATCTGAGGATATCTGCTAGGTCTCTTTTTGTTCAAGCTCAGTGGGTATTTGCTAGGCTGGGTGGGTGGAAAGTAGACACAGGTTCAAGCATTTAAGAGCCCACACACTGAGGAGACTGCAATAAAGCAAGTTTGGGTGCAAAAATCAAAGCAGTGACTCTGAGGTACAGAGAAAGTGGGAACTTTTGCTTCAGTTCTCTCCCTTTGCATTTCAGAGGAACATCCTGTGGCTGGATAGATTTGGTTCAAAGCATGCAGGAAGGACCTGACCAAAGGTAAATGAAGTCAATGAGAGGCTTTCTACTGACTTCTCTTGGCATCAGATAAGACCCAGAAAGAATTCAGTGTAACTGAAACTCCGTTTGTTCTCAGAGCTCAGTTACCAGGCCTGCCATGAAGAAGTTGAGTTAAAAAGGTATTCCGGGTAGAGCTGGTCAGAAACATTTAAACAGAACCATATTCCAATGGATTATGCAGTTCAGTTGAAAATCGAAAGTGCTAAATTTCACAGGAATTGTGTTTTGAAAGAAAACTGGGGAAAAAAAAGTTCCAGCAATGTGGAAACATCCTATTTTCTCTTTTTCATAATGAAATGTTTCATTATTTTATTTTGAAATGGCTGTTTTTAAATTTTATATCAATCTAATAATAATAAAATGCTTCGATTGTCAAAACTAAATCTTTCGATTGACCCAAAATGATTTCCTCCCCCCCCCCCGATTTTCCTTCAGAGAATTTTGAAATTTTCTGTTTTCATTCTGATTTGGAAAGAAAAATAATTTTGAAATCTCAAACTCCTTTGAAAACAGAACTTCCATTCTCTGCACATCTCTAATGCTGGGTAAGGATGATGGACATATCAACACAGAATTCTGCTTTGTTTCAGAACTGGGGTTTAGATATTAAGGAAATAGGTGCATTAGATAGTCTACATCCAGCACTAATTGGGATATTTGAAACAGAATAGCATTTACCCTGATGAAATAGACACCCATTACTAATGCTGCTTGTGTCACTGTCATGACAAAACCAAGAACCTTTAAAATAAATAAATAAATATATTTGAAAAACCCAAAACGAAAATTCCTGGTGTTTGTTACCCAGCCTGACCTTTACAGAGCAAGACTCCATGAGTTTTTACATATTTGGCTCTAGACTTGCCCAATATAGTGGAATATGGGAGAGTTCCTTCAGTTTCTAAATGGTTTTAAACTATACTTAGGAATGTAAAACATGCTTTGTCAAAACAAGACATACTAGGAAGTGTTTGATAACATTTATATATTCTATATAGATTTTGATGTTTGCTGTCTTTATATGCTTTTAAACTACCTGTAACATCTCTTCATATCATTTTTCTAATGGAAAAGAAACAATATCAAAATAATGTTCCAACACTTTTCATTCTTATCAAACTATTACTTTTGCATATGTTGCTATGTCAAAGAAGTAGCCTTAATAACTGTACGCAAGCCCTGCTCCATGTCGGTTCAACAGCCTTGGATAGCAACCTGCAGCATGAAAAGCTGATGAAGACCTAGACCTTCCTGAGACAGATTTCCTGCTCCTTACTTTACCAAACGGCATTTCAAGAAGTGTCTGATCAAATGGATTAACCAAGTAAAAGCAGATGACCATGGTATAACTCTAATGCTTTTTTGTCACAGCACATACAGGCAGACTTTTCTGAAGCTCATTAAGATTCCACTGACAACACACAGTCATGTGCCACCTAGTGATTTCCCAAGGAATTACAATTTATCATTTAAGCGAAAGCCTATATAAGATACAAGTAAACTGTGACGAATGAAATTCCCTCAGGATAATTTCCCAGATGGACTGCAATGAATGAAATTTTCTTTTGATGAATAAGGAACAGGATTGCAAGAAGATCCCTAATAAGTTACAGATGAGCCTGAGCTGCTAGTTTTGGTTCTGTATCCAGGTTTCAGCCACCTAAAAACTTGGGGAGTTTGCTTTGGCCCATTTTATAGATAGGCATCCACTGTGAATATCGGATCAAGCTGTTGGCATAAAGAATTTTATTGCAGGTTATCCGTAATTGGAGTTCAGATTTCCTGGAGAAAATCACAAAGGCCTCCAACCAAGGATTTCAGCATAGTCTGCAATACTGTACTTACGGACCCAACCCAGTTCCCAGTGAAGCTGGATAATTTTGCTGCTTATTTCAGTGAGAGCTAGACAGCATGACTGGATGGGAAAATAAATTGAAACAGAAAGTTGACTTGTTTTGCATACAGATTGGCCCTCAAGGATGCATTTTCTCTCCAACAAGACACAGAAAAGATGAGGTTTTTTTAATAAGTCCTTCAAAAGGTCTGTTTAAAAAAAATGCACTCAGGTTTTGCATATAATGGATTTCTATTTTAATATAGGTCAGAGGGAGTTTTTGACAAGACCTACTATGATTAGTAACCAAACTTGATTAGTTTGCAGAGTTCAAGCTGGGGATGAACTATACATCTCTGGATCATGCACACATTAGGTAGCAAAATAAAGTTATTAGATTCACGTTTTAGTAGCAGGCCTTTCCCTGGATCTCTGCATGGATTTCTATTGTTGCAAGCTGTGTTTTTACTGTCATGTCTGAAGGTGAATTAACTCTCAAGATTAAAACAGTAATTATGGGTCCACTAATTAAAGTTCAGGTCTATGTCACTGAAAAATCACTTTATAAGTCCTCACTTAGCTAAAATATGCTGTACACGCTCTTTTAGGATCTCTGTGGAACTGATGACCTAAGCCCATCATGCTCTCCAGACAGACAATAGCTTTTCAGTGGAAAAAGTTAGATCAGTCTGTAGACATTGGGCCAGATCCTCAGTTGGAGTAAATCAGCATAGCTCCACAGAAATCCATACAGCTACATCAATTTACATGAACTGTGGATCTGATCTACACCTTTAGGTAGCACAACAGAAGGGGGTTGAAGGAAGGCAGGAATTTGAGCCAAATGCTGGAAGCACCCAAGCCACAAGCTGCCTGTACTAAGCCAGAATAATTCAAAGATACTGGAACATCCCACAACCAGGCACCTGCCACCATCTCTTGACTCCGCTACTAAACACCTTTAACTTCTTGTCATTATCACAGACATATGGAATTGAATCAGAAACGTAGTCTATGACCTAATCAAAGCCACCGCCCATCACCAGCAGCAAGCAGCCATAATAACTAGACTAGATCACCTTAACCTGTGGAAAAAGTCAGCATGCCATAGCTCATGTACTACAAAACCATCCATAACTCTGCCAAAACTAAGCCAGAGCCTGAGCCACTCTAAATCCATCGCCAGCTAAAAGTAACACCAACATGCCCAAGGCCCAATGGGGCCCAAGCCACCTTCAACCTTCTTAACCAAACTAGACCTGACAGAAATCATCTTTAACTTACTAAAACCAAGCAACACCGAACTAAAAAACACCCAAAAGTCACCAAGGATTTAAGATGAGGTACTGGGGATTAATTTTTTGGTGTGCCCAGAATTATTTGACTGGTTTCATCATCTATTCTGTGATACTGCACTTTAAGAACAGATGGATGGATTCTCTCACTTGCTTCATAGCACACACCTCTGCACCAGAATGGAGTGAGAACAACTTCTCATTAAAAGTTCTGAAGTTCCCATGACATTAGTTTGCAAGCAAAAAGCTATATATAACTAGAAAGAACTATCTCAACCTACTGGAATTACCGTAACCTACTACCGAAGGGTTAGTGTGGTAGAACTGTGTCCACCCCCCCCCCTTTTCTTTTTATTAGCTTTTAGACATTCAGTGACCCCAGAACTCCACTGTACAGGCTGTGCGCTAGAATTAAAACAATTCAATTCAAGAGCTGCTAAAGACCATGGGCCTTATTCACCATTGCATTACTTCAGCTTTATGCTGGGTAAATTAGTGAAATTTATAGTTACACTGCTGTACAGTTACTGTTTCATCTACCTCCTTGAAGGCACCCAATATCAGAATCCAAAATCTCAATGTAACCTGCATTGTGTCAGATTTTAAAAAGCAGAAAACCCATTGCTGGAAAGCATTGTTCTTGTTTTTGTGACACAGTAGAGGAGTCTGTAAATAGCAGATGCAGAATATCACCTTTTTGAGACACCATAGCATGTACACAGCCAAAGCACTGGGCCAAATTCTGATCTGGTGACATCAATGTAAAACTAGACTCAGTGCATTTAAGGACATGGAGTTACTCCTGATTTATAGCTGTGAAAGTGAAAGCAGAATCTGGCCCACTGTAATTTCTCCCCAAATCAGCAAATCCCATGTGATACAAAGAGGTTATTTTTAACATAGTCTATAGTACAGGTTAGTCACACAATGAGTTTGTTTTCTAATAACATTCCCATCACTCTGCATAATGAACAATCTTTGCTGAATTCTCAGAAGCTTTTGAAATGATACATCAGTGCAAACAAAGTAACACATTGCTTGGACCGCACAAACACAGAAGCAGACACACTGACTTCATCCTATTTGTTTATAGAGCTACGATAGCAGCCTCCCACCCCAACTGAAATATATTTATTCAATAAATCATTCTTGCACTGCCTCCATAGGCTGTGTTTCAGTTTGCCAAGTAATCTGGTTTCTGAGATTCATTTTACTAAGACTAGAGCAGTGGTGGGCAACCTGCTGCCCATGGGCCGCACGCGGTCCCGCAGGGTAATCCACCTCAGGGTAATCCGCGATTCGCCGTTCCTGGCCAATGGGAGCTGCGGGAAGTGGTGACCAGCATGTTTCTGCATCCTGCGCCACTTCCTGCAGCTCCCATTGGCCAGGAACTGTGAAATGTGGCCACTGGGAGCTGCAGGCGGCCGTGCAAACGTAAACAAACTGTCTGGCGGCCTGCCAGCAGATTACCCTGATGGGCCGCATGCAGCCCATGGGCTGCAGGTTGCCCACCACTGGACTAGAGCATACAGTTTTGCCTAGATGAAATCTCAGACTTTAAACAGCAGCTCTGTGAGTCTCTGGTGGGAATTCATCTCTTTAATTCTATTATCAATTAGACAAAGGCAACAGAAACCCCCATCCTGAGCCTGATTTAATAGAAGATGAATTATGCACTTAGAACTCAGATTCTGCATAGATTCTTTTAATATGCAACATTCAGCCTATATTTTCTCAGCTCTATGCACAAGCTGATGAGAAAAATTTCCCTAGTGTAAAAAAAAAAAGTGCAACTTGAAATTTGTAACACTCCCAGCTTTTCTTTTTCACTCCCTGTCCCTCCCACACCCCAAAAGGCTGCATTAATCATTGTTATTATAAAACATTTATGTAGCATCTTTCATTTATATAGCAATTTACAAGACCCACTCCCTGCCCATACATACAGTCTAAATAACTCAATATTAGTGTGACTATCACTCTCCTTTGGCTTACCATTTTCCTGCCCAAACCCACCCACATCCACTGTCAGTCACTTAGAAGGCTTAGCTAGTGAGTGCCTCAAGGCAGGGACCCTGTCTTTTATTTTTGCCTGTAATGCACCAGAGCCACCTGTCGTGCAGTATAAGTGATAACAGCAGGTAGCCTATCCCACCTGTGTGAGGTTGCAAGACTCCAAAATCCTGCCTCCTGAGTCACTTTGAGCTCTAGATGTTGCATTATTGCCATCAATGGATCACCCTTGTTCTAGCTCAGCTGCACAAAGTGTCTTCATTTGTAATTTCTTCTTAGTAATATTTAGACAAAGGTGCTCCAAGGATCAGTAGTTGTAGACCAATGACGCTTACTAGGCTAAAATTGCATCTTGGTTATTAACATCTGTTCTGCTGCTGATGACAACGTCACAAGAGGACTTGCTTGTGAGTAAGACCTGTTAGTACTTTATTCATGTATAAATTAATGTTCTGTAGCACAAGTCAGACATAAATGCATAGAAATACAATGTGTGGAACCCTGTTTTTTATAAAAAAGGAACCCTTTTTTTTCTTTCCATCTTTCTTTTTCTCTTGGATGGAAAAAACATAATGTAAAATAATGACTACAAAATTATTTTAATTAATAGCTAGTAATATGAACATGAATGATTCCTCCAGTGAAAGGGTATGTGAGGGATCAAGCCTGCAGAGGGAGCTAGGGAATTTAGGAGCTGGTTTTAGAAGGCAAAATGCCCATTCTTACCAGGGTTTATCATGAATGTACTCTGACTTACTCTGAATGTACTCTGAGCAGAAGGAGCACTTTACATGGCCTGAAGTTCGACCATGGGACAAATTCACTGTAATTTCAATTTTATAACATGAGGGATGAATTTCATCCCATGCTCTAGTCCTCTGCACCACTTGTTGTAGTTTATGGAAGTCCAGTTGAAGCACAGCATATCCGGAAATAGGCTACAGCCAATAGAGCTGGCTGAAAAACAAAAAATGAACTTTTTGCAAAAAAATCATTTAGATTTTGTCAATTTCAATAAAAAGTTTCATAGACATCTTACAAACAGCTCTAGTACCTAGTATGCTTATCACTGGAGGTGCATTTCATTAGACATGCTCCACCCTGGGGCATGCCAGAGGATATAGCTTGGATACCTGGTAGCAATGGATAGTCACTCTCTTAGATGTACTCCATCCGTTTGGTAGCAATGGAAGTGCATGATCCATTCAGTAACAGTGGGACGTATATTTCAATGGCACAGCCTGACATGGTTGGTAGCACTGCAGATACTTTCCACTACACATACCAGATGTCTGGTAGCTTAAAAAGTCCATTCCACTAGATATATGCATTATGCTTTGTAGCACTTGTGTTGTATTTATGACACCTGGCTAGTACATCTGGTGGATCAAAAGGTGCCCAGTACCAGAGGTACATTTTGGATATGCTGGATGCACTTGGTAGCAGTGGAGGTATATCCATCAGTTGTATCAGGTATGCTTGGTGGCATGCCAGCTGCACCATAGTACATTTGGCAT
>NW_020714381.1:0-1341 GCF_002925995.2 Terrapene triunguis | reverse complement strand
GGAGACCCTGCCCACTGTGCAGCAGGCGCGCTGGGCTTCCCAGGGATGTTGGGGGTTGTGTGTGCTGGGGTGTGGGTGGCTGTGTTGATTTGGGTTGGGGTGTGTTGTGCAGGAGGGTGGTGTTGATCTGTATGTGTCTGGGGTGGTTGTGTGTGCTGGATGGGTTGTTCTGTGGGTGGTTGTGTTAATTTGTGTTGGTGTGCGTGTGTGTCTGGGGTGGTTCTGTGTGCTGGATGGTGTCACGGAGTCCCCGGGTGATGCTCTGGAACTGCTCCCCACAAAGCCAGTCAGGACTTTGGGGAGCCTCCTCTCCCTCGGAGCAGACTGTCTTCAGGGCAAGAAGCTCACACGGCTTCACCTCCTGGGTCTCTCCTGGGAGCATTCAGCATATGCCCCTCCGTGCACTTCCCACAGCGAGTCCGCCCCGGCGGGGTCCTGGGGAAGCCAGAGGGTCCTGCACCCCAACTCCGCAGTCAGACGTGACTCTCAGCCAGCCAGTAACACAGAGGTTTATTAGATGACAGGAACACGGTCTAAAACAGAGCTTGTAGGTAAGGCGAACAAGACCCCTCAGCCGGGTCCATTCTGGGGCCCAGCAAGCCAGACAACCCCGTCTGCCCTCACTTCCCGTCCCCAGCCAGCTCCCAACTGAAATCCCCTCCAGCCCCTCCTTCTCTGGGCTTTGTCTCTTTCCCGGGCCAGGAGGTCACCTGATCTCTTTGTTCACCTTTAGCTATTCCCTTGCAGGGGGGAAGGGCCCCAGCCATTTGTTGCCAGGATACAGAGTGTCGGCCATTTATGGAGACTTAAGAAATGCATAGGGGAAACTGAGGCACTCACGCAGTATTCAGAGGAAACATTAAGAACAGTCCCACTTCGTCACAGATGGGTTGTTCTGTGGGTAGTTGTGGTGATTTGTGTTGGGGTGTCATGCAGGAGGGTGATGCTTTGTGTTGGGGAGTGTGTCTGGGATGGTTGTGTGTGCTGGATGGGTTGTTCTGTGGGCGGTTGTGTTGATTTGTGTCTAGGCGAGTTCTGCTGGGAGATTTGTGTTGATTTGTGAGGGTGGCATCTGGGCCACTATCTGCAGCTGCAGCCAGTCAAGGTGGTGACTGGCGGTTACCTTGGATGTGGCCATGGCCTAGGACAAAGCGTGGCCCCCTGGGTGGTAAAACTGGGTGGCTGCAGCCTGCGCCCCTGGGGTGAGTGTCCCTGGTGTCAAAAAGAGCCCTCAGCCGTGCTCGGTGCTGCCACATCGCTTCACCCCGACTGTACGGACGTTGTCGCTCTGAGTCACACACACACACACACACACACACACACACACACACACACACACAC
>NW_020714380.1:0-1087 GCF_002925995.2 Terrapene triunguis | reverse complement strand
AGGGGCCTGGCCAGGAGAGGGCGCAGTCCCATGCATGGGTATTGCTCTGTTCTGGGCCTGCCCTGCCCTTCACGGCATCCCTCACCCGGGGCAAAGCGCTGGCTGCTGCTCGGTTGTGGGAGCTCTGTGCCTGGTGTCAGTGACTTGGGGCGTCTGGCACTGGGAGCAGGGCATGGCCTGGCCAACCTTTGGTGTATGCTGCACTCGTGGCCAGGGCAACCGTGCCCGCTGTATCACCTGGCAGATTCACCGGTGGCACCGGCTCTGTGTCTGACGCTCCCAGTGCTGCAGAGGCTGAGCTCACGCCGCTGTGCGGAGATGGCTGCACGGGGACCCCGTCCCCTGCCCTCATTTGCAGTCTGAGGGGCTGTCGGGCCAGCCCCCAGCTGGGATCTTGGCACCGTGATGAGGTGGGTCGGGTCCCCTGTGCTGAGTCCCTTTGTGCCCCATTCGACTGGTGCCTGGTTGTCTGGGCCGCTGGCTGCTCCTGCCCCGGTTTCGTCCGCGTGCCGGGCTGTAGCTGGGAGGGTTTGACCGTGTGCGAGAGAGTCTCTGCAGAGCTCCCCCCGCAGCGTCTCTCTCTTCCCCTAGGAGGCGCTGTGCTCAGCTGGGGCTGTCCGCCTGGCCCCCGGAGCTCTTCCGATTCCCCTCTGGAGCAGCCGCAGCTGCTGCGTGTCCCTGGGGAGCAGCTCAGCCTAGTACCTGCTCTGCCCTGGCAGACCCCATGTCAGCTTCCTGCCAGCCTCCGCCCACGCACCCCCTCTGCGGAGCTCCCACACGTGCCCTAGGTGGGCGCCTGGGGAAGGGCGATTCCAGCGCCTGGCTCTAGGCCTCCCCCCGGAAGGACGCCATAGTGTGCCGAGGCCCCGCAGCACCGGGGCTGCCAGGGCAGACAGGGTGGCCGGGCGTCACCAGCAGGCTGGAATGGTGGCAGGATGCCGGGTTCCGCACCCTGATTCTCACCCAAAGGCCCAGAGCTCCTGAATGATCACCAGGGGCAAGAAGTCGTTTAAAGGCTTGTTCAAAAGGCAGCAGCTCAGACCCCCTAGCGCCGCACTGGGGTCAGCACAGCCTGCAGGGGGAGAGC
>NW_020714379.1:0-1098 GCF_002925995.2 Terrapene triunguis | reverse complement strand
AGGGGCCTGGCCAGGAGAGGGCGCAGTCCCATGCATGGGTATTGCTCAGTTCTGGGCCTGCCCTGCCCTGCACGGCATCCCTCACCCGGGGCAAAGCGCTGGCTGCTGCTCGGTTGTGGGAGCTCTGTGCCTGGCGTCAGTGACTCGGGGCGTCTGGCATTGGGAGCAGGGCATGGCCTGGCCAACCTTTGGTGTATGCTGCACTCGTGGCCAGGGCAACCGTGCCCTCTGTATCACCTGGCAGATTCACCGGTGGCACCGGCTCTGTGTCCAACGCTCCCAGCGCTGCAGAGGCTGAGCTCACGCCGCTGTGCGGAGATGGCTGCACGGGGACCCCGTCCCCTGCCCTCATTTGCAGTCTGAGGGGCTGTCGGGCCAGCCCCCAGCTGGGATCTTGGCACCGTGATGAGGTGGGTCGGGTCCCCTGTGCTGAGTCCCTTTGTGCCCCACTCGACTGGTGCCTGGTTGTCTGGGCCGCTGGCTGCTCCTGCCCCGGTTTCGTCCGCGTGCCGGGCTGTAGCTGGGAGGGTTTGACCGTGTGCGAGAGAGTCTCTGCAGAGCTCCCCCCGCAGCGTCTCTCTCTTCCCCTCGGAGGCGCTGTGCTCAGCCGGGGCTGTCTGCCTGGCCCCCGGAGCTGTTCCAATTCCCCTCTGGAGCAGCCGCAGCTGCTGCGTGTCCCTGGGGAGCAGCTCAGCCTAGTACCTGCTCTGCCCTGGCAGACCCCATGTCAGCTTCCTGCCAGCCTCCGCCCACGCACCCCCTCTGCGGAGCTCCCACACGTGCCCTAGGTGGGCGCCTGGGGAAGGGCGATTCCAGCGCCTGGCTCTAGGCCTCCCCCCGGACGGACGCCATAGTGTGCCGAGGCCCCGCAGCACCGGGGCTGCCAGGGCAGACAGGGTGGCCGGGCGTCACCAGCAGGCTGGAATGGGGGCAGGATGCCGGGTTCCGCACCCTGATTCTCACCCAAAGGCCCAGAGCTCCTTAATGATCACCAGGGGCAAGAAGCCGTTTAAAGGCTTGTTTAAAAGGCAGCAGCTCAGACCCCCTAGCACCGCACTGGGGTCAGCACAGCCTGCAGGGGGAGAGCGCCCCCTACTG
>NW_020714378.1:0-1095 GCF_002925995.2 Terrapene triunguis | reverse complement strand
GTTCTGTTAAATCAAACTCTGAAGGATATAGGAGTTTGGGCAGTGTAGTGTGGTTTATGTTTGTTTGTTTTGGTTTGGTTTTTTTTGTAAGTAATATTGTGGTAATTTCACAATTTTAAAGAAAATGTTTAAGGAACGGGACCAGGAAGGGTGGGGGCTAGTTAAAAAGCCCACCCTCCTTGCTAAATTGGGAGTGGAAAAAGCTTGTACCCATGAAAAGGACCTGTTTATTGAAAAAAGCAGGATCGGGCCCAGGCAAGCAAAAGATAAAGAAACTGAAAAACAGGTTAGGTACAGAAAGTTAAAACAGCACTCTCAAATCTTACAGCAGCAGTAACATCAGGAGAAGAAACATTTGAGACCCCAGAAGGGGGCAGACCTTTGGGACCCCTCTGGAGATTGGGAAGGGGGATATTTGGGATATCTGGGTAAATTCCTCCTCCCAGGGCCAAAATGCCATTGAAACAGTTAACAACAGTGCCTGCTTCTGCCTCAGATCTCCAGGCTATGGCAAAATGGCTGAAGATTTTAAAACAGAAATTTTTTTCTAAATAAAGTGTTAATGCCCTTTTACTGAAAGAAAGGAAAAATTTACACTCACAAAAAATGCACAATTTAATTAGCATTTGTGCAGCCCCAAGTACCAAACACACTGTGGCAGAAACTAAGCAGGTTCTGCCATGGTGGAAACACTGTGCTAATTTGTTTCCAAGCTTTTATCTTGCAGGCTCTAAACCAAAACATCAGGAGAGCTGGTACCAGCTGAAGAGTTATAAAATACCATGGTTATAGTGTCATGACAAAGTCTGTGTTCAGTGTTCTGTGTTGCATGTTCTGTGTCTGTCTCTAGTGGTGTCCTGTGCTAGCCTTGGGTCCAGAAAAAAAGGGAATACTACACTAGACAGGGCAAATGTCTTTTCCTCTCTCTACTTCCCCCATGTCCATCCAATTTATCAATCACCACTTGTGTCCAAAGGACTTTGGTCCCCAGTGCATCAGGTTTATTTTTTGTTAGGTTCTCTAATAGTCATTTTGTTGATAATTTTTGTTAATACATTTGTATTGTTAGTTACATTTGCTTGTATTGTTAATTCC
>NW_020714377.1:0-1383 GCF_002925995.2 Terrapene triunguis | reverse complement strand
CGCACCTCTCTGAGCCTTAGCACGTCTGTCTCTGCCGTGGGCCCCCTCGGGGAGTCCACTCGCTCTGGACCCCCGGGGCCTCCACCCCCGAAGGGGTTGATGCCCCCTGTTCTCTAGCCCGGAGCGACTCTCAGCCAGCATAACACAGGAGGGTTTATTGAGAGTTGAACACAGCACAGGAAACTCTCCGGGCCTCAGGCCTGGCCTCCCTCAGCCCAGCACATCCCAGTCTCTCTGCATCCAGGTGGGCTCTGCCTGCTCCCCCTCTCCAGTCCAGAGCCCCCCTGCTTCCCAGCTGGGCATCTGAGATCACCAGCCCCAGGCCCCGCCTCTGTCCATTGTCTTCTCTCCAGGTAAACAGGGTTGTAAACCGGGGCCTCCTCTCCTCGCTTCTGTCCTCTGGCTGGAACCGGCTGGTTAGGTCACTGGGTCCTCACTCTTCAGCCCATTGTCCTCCCACTGGCCAGAACCGGCTGCAACTCCTGAGCTGGGTCTCTGGGTCTGGTCGCTGGGGTATCCATCCTCCAGGCCATCAGCTGGGGTCCCAAGTTCCCTCTCCGGTCCTCTGAAACAACAAACTCCCTCTCCCCTCACCTCGTTAAACCAGTAACACCCAGGGAAACTGAGTCCCACCCCCTCCGCATGCAAACCATTAAAACCCGAACAAAAACAAGAAAACCCCCACTTCGTCACAGGCTGCATGGGGCAGTGGGGCGGGGCTGGGTGGGGCAGAGGGGCGGGGCTGCGGAGCTGCCTGTGGGTTGTGCTGCCGCGCACTGGCCCACTCTCCCCTTGTGGCTTTGTGCAGATGCTGACGGCTGTAGAGCGGGCTGGGGGGGGGTCCCTGGGGCAGGGCTCCCCAGATGTGGGTGCTGGAGCGGGAGGAGCTGGTGCCCACCACACGTGTCGGGAGTCAGGCTCCCTGGGTCAGAGCAGAGCACACCAAGCACAGTCCTGGTTTCACACGCTCAGCCCGTGAGTGACGTGGGCTGCGCAGCCTGGCGCGCTCTGCCCCTGGTGTCATCTCCAGAGCCAGCAGCTCAGCAAGTCCCTCCCCATGGGGCCAGAGAACCAAGCAGCAGGTCAGGAATATCCCGATCCGCCCCTGCCGAAGTCCCCACAGCATCCTGCCCGGGACACGGGGCTCAAGTCTGTCCATCTGTCTCGGGAAGGACAGAGGGGCTCAGAGAGGGGCGATGGCACCGAGACCATCTCCCCCCTGCAGACAGACCCCAGAACAGCTCCACCCTAGCTTCAGCCCTGTACCCAGCCGAGTGCCCACTGCCCCCCGCTGATCGCAGCAGGGGGTCCCTGAGGAACAGCTTCACTGCTCAGCTCTAGAGCTCAAAGCCCATCACAGGGGCAGGTTAGTGACATCACCCC